>NW_026867770.1:0-110431 GCF_020745735.1 Hemiscyllium ocellatum
TCACACTCTCACTCTCACACCCACTCGCACACACTCACACTCTCACAGACACACGCACACACTCACACTCTCACACTCTCACACACACACACACTCACTCGCACACACTCTCACAGACACACACACTCACTCACACACAGAGACACACACACTCACTCACAGAGACAATCTTACTCACACACACACTCACCAACGCACACACACACACAATCTTACACACGCGCACACACACTTTAACACAAACACTCACACATTCTCACACGCAAACACACACACACAGACACACACTCACTCACACACGCAGACAATCTTACTCACACACATGCTCATACACACACACTCACGCACACTCTCACAATCACACACACATACACTCACACACTCACTCACTCATACATGCACACACACACACACAATCTTACACACATGCTCAGACACAGACACACACACATTCTCACAATCACACACAGACACACACTCACACTCCCACATCCACAAACTCACTCACACATGCACAGGGAGCTGAGTGCTGTACTGTACAGGGAGCTGTGAGAGTGCTGCACTGTACAGGGAGCTGTGAGAGTGCTGTACTGTACAGTACAGGGAGCTGTGAGAGTGCTGTACTGTACAGGGAGCTGTGAGAAAACTGTAATGTACAGGGTGCTGTGAGAGTGCTGTACTGTACAGGGAGCTGTGAGAGTGCTGTACTGTACTGTACAGGGAGCTGTGAGAGTGCTGTACTGTACAGGGAGCTGTGAGAGTGCTGTACTGTACTGTACAGGGAGCTGTGAGAGTGCTGTACTGTACAGGGAACTGTGAGAGTGGTGTACTGTACAGGGAGCTGTGAGAGTGCTGTACTGCACTGTACAGGGAGCTGTGAGAGTGGTGTACTGTACAGAGAGCTGAGAGAGTGCTGTATGGTACTGTACAGGGAGCTGTGAGAGTGCTGTACTGTACAGGGAGCTTTGAGAGTGCTGTACTGTACTTTGCAGGGAGCTGTGAGAGTGCTGTACTGTACAGGGAGCTGTGAGAGTGCTGTACTGTACTGTACAGGGAGCTGTGAGAGTGCTGTACTGCACAGGGAGCTGTGAGAGGTCTGTACAGTACTGTACAGGGAGCTGAGAGAGTGCTGTACAGGGAACTGTGAGAGTGCTGTACTGTACTGTACAGGGAGCTGGAGAGTGCTGTACTGTACTGTACAGGGAGCGGTGAGAGTGCTGTACTGTAGAGGGAGCTGTGAGAGTGCTGTACTGTACTGTACAGGGAGCTGTGAGAGTGCTGTACTGTACAGGAAGCTCTGAGAGTGCTGTACTGTACAGGGAGCTGTGAGAGTGCTGTACTGTACTGTACAGGGATCTGTGAGAGTGCTGTTCTGTACAGGGAGCTGTGAGAGTGCTGTACTGTACAGGGAGCTGCGAGAGTGGTGTACTGTACTGTAAAGGGAGCTGAGAGAGTGCTGTACTGTACAGGGAGTTGTGAGAGTGCTGTACTGTACAGGGAGTTGTGAGAGTGCTGTACTGTACTGTAAAGGGAGCTGAGAGAGTGCTGTACTGTACAGGGAGCTGTGAGAGTGCTGTACTGTACTGTACAGGGAGCTGTGAGAGTGCTGTTCTGTACAGGGAGCTGTGAGAGCGCTGTACTGTACAGGGAGCTGTGAGAGTACTGTACTGTACAGGGAGCTGTGAGAGAGCTGTACTGTACTGTACAGGGAGCTGTGAGCGTGCTGTACTGTACAGGGAGCTGTGAGCGTGCAGTACTGTTCTGTACAGGGAGCTGTGAGAGCGCTGTACTGTACAGGGAGCTGTGAGAGTGCTGTACTGTACTGTACAGGGATCTGTGAGAGTGCTGTACTGCACAGGAGCTGTGAGAGTGCTGTACTGTACTGTACAGGGAGCTGTGAGAGTGCTGTACTGTACTGTACAGGGATCTGTGAGAGTGCTGTACTGCACAGGGAGCTGTGAGAGTGCTGTACTGTACTGTACAGGAATCTGTGAGAGTGCTGTACTGTACAGGGAGCTGTGAGAGTGCTGTACTGTACTGTACAGGGAGCTGTGAGAGTGCTGTACTGTACAGGGAGTTGTGAGAGTGCTGTACTGTACTGTACAGGGAGCTGTGAGAGTGCTGTACTGTACTGTACAGGGAGCTGTGAGAGTGCTGTACTGTACAGGGAGCTGTGAGAGTGCTGTACTGTACTGTAAAGGGAGCTGTGAGAGTGCAGTACTGTACAGGGAGCTGTGAGAGTGCTGTACTGTACTGTACAGGGAGCTGTGAGAGTGCTGTACTGTACAGGGAGCTGTGAGAGTGCTGTACTGTACTGCACAGGGAGCTGTGAGTGCTGTACTGTACAGGGAGCTGTGAGAGTGCTGTACTGTACAGGGAGCTGTGAGAGTGCTGTACTGCATTGTACAGGGAGCTGTGAGAGTGCTGTACTGTACAGGGAGCTGTGAGAGTGCTGTACTGTACTGTACAGGGAGCTGTGAGAGTGCTGTACTGTATTGCACAGGGAGCTGTGAGTGCTGTACTGTACAGGGAGCTGTGAGAGTGCTGTACTGTACAGGGAGCTGTGAGAGTGCTGTACTGCATTGTACAGGGAGCTGTGAGAGTGCTGTACTGTACAGGGAGCTGTGAGAGTGCTGTACTGTACTGTACAGGGAGCTGTGAGAGTGCTGTACTGTACAGGGAGCTGTGAGAGTGCTGTAATGTACTGTACAGGGAGCTGTGAGAGTGCTGTACTGTACAGGGAGCTGTGAGAGTGCTGTACTGTACAGGGAGCTGTGAGAGTGCTGTACTGTACTGTACAGGGAGCTGTGAGAGTGCTGTACTGTACAGGGAGCTGTGAGAGTACTGTACTGTACAGGGAGCTGTGAGAGTGCTGTACTGTACAGGGAGCTGTGAGAATACTGTACTGTACAGGGAGCTGTGAGAGAGCTGTACTGTACAGAGAGCTGTGAGAATACTGTACTGTACAGGGAGCTGTGAGAGTGCTGTACTGTACAGGGAGCTGTGAGAGTGCTGTACTGTACAGGGAGCTGTGAGAGTGCTGTACTGTACTGTACAGGGAGCTGTGAGAGTGCTGTATTGTAAAGGGAGCTGTGAGAGTGCTGTACTGTACAGGGAGCTGTGAGAGTGCTGTACTGTACAGGGAGCTGTGAGAGTGCTGTACTGTACTGTAAAGGGAGCTGTGAGATTGCTGTACTGTACTGTACAGGGAGCTGAGAGTGCGCTGTACTGTACTGTACAGGGAGCTGAGAGTGCGCTGTACTGTACTGTACAGGGAGCTGTGAGAGTGCTGTACTGTACAGGGAGCTGTGAGAGTGCTGTACTGTACTGTACAGGGAGCTGTGAGAGTGCTGTACTGTACAGGGAGCTGTGAGAGTGCTGTACTGTACTGCACAGGGAGCTGTGAGAGTGCTGTACTGTACAGGGAGCTGTGAGAGTACTGTACAGGGAGCTGTGAGAGTGCTGTACTGTACAGGGAGCTGTGAGAGTGCTGTACTGCATTGTACAGGGAGCTGTGAGAGTTGTGTACTGTACAGGGAGCTGTGAGAGTGCTGTACTGTACTGTACAGGGAGCTGTGAGAGGACTGTACTGTACTATGCAGGGAGCTGAGAGAGTGCTGTACTGTACAGGGAGCTGTGAGAGTACTGTATTGTACTGTACAGGGTATTGTGAGAGTGCTGTACTGCACAGGGAGCTGTGAGAGTGCTGTACTGTACTGTACAGGGAGCTGTGAGAGTGCTGTACTGTACTGTACAGGGAGCTGTGAGAGTGCTGTACTGTACTGTACAGGGAGCTGTGAGAGTGCTGTACTGTACAGGGTGCTGTGAGAGTGCTGTACTGTACAGGGAGCTGTGAGAATACTGTACTGTCCAGGGAGCTGTGAGAGTGCTGTACTGTACTGTACAGGGAGCTGTGAGAGTGCTGTACTGTACAGGGAGCTGTGAGAGTACTGTACTGTACAGGGAGCTGTGAGAGTGCTGTACTGTACTGTACAGGGAGCTGTGAGAGTGCTGTACTGTACAGGGAGCTGTGAGAGTGGTGTACTGTACTGTACAGGGAGCTGTGAGAGTGCTGTACTGTACAGGGAGCTGTGAGAGTGCTGTACTGTACTGTACAGGGAGCTGTGAGAGTGGTGTACTGTACTGTACAGGGAGCTGTGAGAGTGCTGTACAGGGAGCTGTGAGAGTGCTGTACTGTACAGGGAGCTGTGAGAGTGCTGTACTGTACTGTACAGGGAGCTGTGAGAGTGCTGTACAGGGAGCTGTGAGAGTGCTGTACTGTACTGTACAGGGAGCTGTGAGAGTGCTGTACTGTACAGGGAGCTGTGAGAGTGCTGTACTGTACAGGGAGCGGTGAGTGTGCTGTACTGTACTGTACAGGGAGCTGTGAGAGTACTGTACTGTACAGGGAGCTGTGAGAGTGCTGTACTGTACAGGGAGCTGTGAGAGTGCTGTACTGTACTGTACAGGGAGCTGTGAGAGTGCTGTACTGTACTGTACAGGGAGCTGTGAGAGTGCTGTACTGTACAGGGAGCTGTGAGAGTGCTGTACTGTACTGTACAGGGAGCTGTGAGAGTGCTGTACTGTACTGTACAGGGAGCTGTGAGAGTGCTGTACTGTACAGGGAGCTGTGAGAGTGCTGTACTGTACTGTACAGGGAGCTGTGAGAGTGCTGTACTGTACTGTACAGGGTACTGAGAGAGTGCTGTACTGTACAGGGAGCTGTGAGAGTGCTGTACTGTACTGTACAGGGAGCTGTGAGAGTGCTGTACTGTACAGGGAGCTGTGAGAGTGCTGTACTGTACTGTACAGGGAGCTGTGAGAGTGCTGTACTGTACAGAGAGCTGAGAGAGTGCTGTATGGTACTGTACAGGGAGCTGTGAGAGTGCTGTACTGTACAGGGAGCTGTGAGAGTGCTGTACTGTACTGTACAGGGAGCTGTGAGAGTGCTGTACTGTACAGGGAGCTGTGAGAGTGCTGTACTGTACTGTACAGGGAGCTGTGAGAGTGCTGTACTGTACAGGGAGCTGTGAGAGGTCTGTACTGTACTGTACAGGGAGCTGAGAGAGTGCTGTACAGGGAACTGTGAGAGTGCTGTACTGTACTGTACAGGGAGCTGAGAGAGTGCTGTACTGTACAGGGAGCTGTGAGAGTGCTGTACTGTACTGTACAGGGAGCGGTGAGAGTGCTGTACTGTACAGGGAGCTGTGAGAGTGCTGTACTGTACTGTACAGGGAGCTGTGAGAGTGCTGTACTGTACAGGGAGCTGTGAGAGTGCTGTACTGTACTGTACAGGGAGCTGTGAGAGTGCTGTACTGTACAGGGAGCTGTGAGAGTGCTGTACTGTACTGTACAGGGAGCTGTGAGAGTGCTGTACTGTACAGAGAGCTGTGAGAGTGCTGTACTGTACAGGGAGCTGTGAGAGTGCTGTACTGTACTGTACAGGGAGCTGTGAGAGTGCTGTACTGTACAGAGAGCTGTGAGAGTGCTGTACTGTACAGGGAGCTGCGAGAGTGCTGTACTGTACTGTACAGGGAGCTGTGAGAGTGCTGTACTGTACAGGGAGCTGTGAGAGTGCTGTACTGTACTGTACAGGGAGCTGTGAGAGTGCTGTACTGTACTGTACAGGGAGCTGTGAGAGTGCTGTACTGTACTGTACAGGGAGCTGTGAGAGTGCTGTACTGTTCTGTACAGGGAGCTGTGAGAGTGCTGTACTGTACTGTACAGGGAGCTGTGAGAGTGCTGTACTGTACTGTACAGGGAGCTGTGAGAGTGCTGTACTGTACTGTACAGGGAGCTGTGAGAGTGCTGTACTGTACAGGGAGCTGTGAGAGTGCTGTACTGTACAGGGAGCTGTGAGAGTGCTGTACTGTACAGGGAGCTGTGAGAGTGCTGTACTGTACTGTACAGGGAGCTGTGAGAGTGCTGTACTGTACAGGGAGCTGTGAGAGTGCTGTACTGTACAGGGAGCTGTGAGAGTGCTGTACTGTACAGGGAGCTGTGAGAGTGCTGTACTGTACAGGGAGCTGTGAGAGCGCTGTACTGTACAGGGAGCTGTGAGAGTGCTGTTCTGTACTGTACAGGGAGCTGTGAGAGTGCTGTACTGTACAGGGAGCTGTGAGAGTGCTGTACTGTACTGTACAGGGAGCTGTGAGAGTGCTGTACTGTACAGGGAGTCGTGAGAGTGCTGTACTGTACAGGGAGCTGTGAGAGTGCTGTACTGTACAGGGAGCTGTGAGAGTGCTGTACTGTACAGGGAGCTGTGAGAGTGCTGTACAGGGAGCTGTGAGAGTGCTGTACTGTACTGTACAGGGAGCTGTGAGAGTGCTGTACTGTACAGGGAGCTGTGAGAGTGCTGTACTGTACTGTACAGGGAGCTGTGAGAGTGCTGTACTGTACAGGGAGCTGTGAGAGTGCTGTACTGTACTGTACAGGGAGCTGTGAGAGTGCTGTACTGTCCTGTACAGGGAGCTGTGAGAGTGCTGTACTGTACAGGGAGCTGTGAGAGTGCTGTACTGTACTGTACAGGGAGCTGTGAGAGTGCTGTACTGTACAGGGAGCTGTGAGAGTGCTGTACTGTACAGGGAGCTGTGAGAGTGGTGTACTGTACTGTACAGGGAGCTGTGAGAGTGCTGTACTGTACAGGGAGCTGTGAGAGGTCTGTACTGTACTGTACAGGGAGCTGTGAGAGTGCTGTACTGTACAGGGAGCTGTGAGAGTGCTGTACTGTACTGTACAGGGAGCTGTGAGAGTGCTGTACTGTACTGTACAGGGAGCTGTGAGAGTGCTGTACTGTACAGGGAGCTGTGAGAGTGCTGTACTGTACTGTACAGGGAGCTGTGAGAGCACTGTACTGTACAGGGAGCTGTGAGAGTGCTGTACTGTACAGGGAGCTGTGAGAGTACTGTACTGTACAGGGAGCTGTGAGAGTGCTGTACTGTACAGGGAGCTGTGAGAGTGCTGTACTGTACTGTACAGGGAGCTGTGAGAGTGCTGTACTGTACAGGGAGCTGTGAGAGTGCTGTACTGTACTGTACAGGGAGCTGTGAGAGTGCTGTACTGTACAGGGAGCTGTGAGAGTGCTGTACTGTACTGTACAGGGAGCTGTGAGAGTGCTGTACTGTACAGGGAGCTGTGAGAGTGCTGTACTGTACTGTACAGGGAGCTGTGAGAGTGCTGTATTGTACTGTACAGGGTACTGTGAGAGTGCTGTACTGTACAGGGAGCTGTGAGAGTGCTGTACTGTACTGTACAGGGAGCTGTGAGAGTGCTGTACTGTACAGGGAGCTGTGAGAGTGCTGTACTGTACTGTACAGGGTACTGTGAGAGTGCTGTACTGTACAGGGAGCTGTGAGAGTGCTGTACTGTACAGGGAGCTGTGAGAGTGCTGTACTGTACTGTACAGGGAGCTGTGAGAATACTGTACTGTACAGGGAGCTGTGAGAGTGCTGTAATGTACTGTACAGGGAGCTGTGAGAGTGCTGTACTGTACAGGGAGCTGTGAGAGTGCTGTACTGTACTGTACAGGGAGCTGTGAGAGTGCTGTACTGTACAGGGAGCTGTGAGAGTACTGTACTGTACAGGGAGCTGTGAGAGTGCTGTACTGTACAGGGAGCTGTGAGAATACTGTACTGTGTAGGGAGCTGTGAGAGTGCTGTACTGTACTGTACAGGGAGCTGTGAGAGTGCTGTACTGTACAGGGAGCTGTGAGAGTGCTGTACTGTACTGTACAGGGAGCTGTGAGAGTGCTGTACTGTACAGGGAGCTGTGAGAGTGCTGTATGGTACTGTACAGGGAGCTGAGAGAGTGCTGTACAGGGAGCTGTGAGAGTGCTGTACTGTACTGTACAGGGAGCTGTGAGAGTGCTGTACTGTACAGGGAGCTGTGAGAGTGCTGTACTGTACTGTACAGGGAGCGGTGAGAGTGCTGTACTGTACAGGGAGCTGTGAGAGTGCTGTACTGTACTGTACAGGGAGCTGTGAGAGTGCTGTACTGTACAGGGAGCTGTGAGAGTGCTGTACTGTACTGTACAGGGAGCTGTGAGAGTGCTGTACTGTACTGTACAGGGAGCTGTGAGAGTGCTGTACTGTACAGGGAGCTGTGAGAGTGCTGTACTGTACTGTACAGGGAGCTGTGAGAGTGCTGTACTGTACAGGGAGCTGTGAGAGTGCTGTACTGTACTGTACAGGGAGCTGAGAGAGTGCTGTACTGTACAGGGAGCTGTGAGAGTGCTGTACTGTACTGGGAGCTGTGAGCGTGCTGTACTGTACTGTACAGGGAGCTGTGAGAGTGCTGTACTGTACTGTACAGGGAGCTGTGAGAGAGCTGTACTGTACTGTACAGGGAGCTGTGAACGTGCAGTACTGTTCTGTACAGGGAGCTGTGAGAGCGCTGTACTGTACAGGGAGCTGTGATAGTGCTGTACAGGGAGCTTTGAGAGTACTGTACTGTACAGGGAGCTGTGAGAGTGCTGTACTGTACAGAGAGCTGTGAGAGTGCTGTACTGTACTGTACAGGGAGCTGTGAGAGTGCTGTACTGTACAGGGAGCTGTGAGAGTGCTGTACTGTACAGGGAGCTGTGAGAGTGCTGTACAGGGAGCTGTGAGAGTGCTGTACTGTACTGTACAGGGAGCTGTGAGAGTGCTGTACTGTACAGGGAGCTGTGAGAGTGCTGTACTGTACTGTACAGGGAGCTGTGAGAGTGCTGTACTGTACAGGGAGCTGTGAGAGTGATATACTGTACTGTACAGGGTGCTGTGAGAGTGCTGTACTGTACTGTACAGGGAGCTGTGAGAGTGCTGTACTGTACAGGGAGCTGTGAGAGAGCTGTACTGTACTGTACAGGGAGCTGTGAGAGTGCTGTACTGTACAGGGAGCTGTGAGAGTGCTGTACTGTACTGTACAGGGAGCTGTGAGAGTGCTGTACTGTACAGGGAGCTGTGAGAGGTCTGTACTGTACTGTACAGGGAGCTGAGAGAGTGCTGTACAGGGAGCTGTGAGAGTGCTGTACTGTACTGTACAGGGAGCTGTGAGAGTGCTGTACTGTACAGGGAGCTGTGAGAGTGCTGTACTGTACAGGGAGCTGTGAGAGTGCTGTACTGTACTGTACAGGGAGCTGTGAGAGTGCTGTACTGTACAGGGAGCTGTGAGAGTGCTGTACTGTACAGAGAGCTGTGAGAGTGCTGTACTGTACTGTACAGGGAGCTGTGAGAGTGCTGTACTGTACAGGGAGCTGTGAGAGTGCTGTACTGTACTGTACTGTACAGGGAGCTGTGAGAGTGCTGTACTGTACAGGGAGCTGTGAGAGTGCTGTACTGTACTGTACAGGGAGCTGTGAGAGTGCTGTACTGTACAGGGAGCTGTGAGAGTGCTGTACTGTACAGGGAGCTGTGAGAGTGCTGTACTGTACTGTACAGGGAGCTGTGAGAGTGCTGTACTGTACTGTACAGGGTACTGTGAGAGTGCTGTACTGTACAGGGAGCTGTGAGAGTGCTGTACTGTAAAGGGAGCTGTGAGAGTGCTGTACTGTACTGTACAGGGAGCTGTGAGAGTGCTGTACTGTACAGGGAGCTGTGAGAGTGCTGTACTGTACAGGGAGCTGTGAGAGTGCTGTACTGTACTATGCAGGGAACTGTGAGAGTGCTGTACTGTACAGGGAGCTGTGAGAGTGCTGTACTGTACTGTACAGGGAGCTGTGAGAGTGCTGTACAGGGAGCTGTGAGAGTGCTGTACTGTACAGGGAGCTGTGAGAGTGCTGTACAGGGAGCTGTGAGAGTGCTGTACTGTACAGGGAGCTGTGAGAGTGCTGTACTGTACAGGGAGCTGTGAGAGTACTGTACTGTACAGGGAGCGGTGAGTGTGCTGTACTGTACAGGGAGCTGTGAGAGTGCTGTACTGTACTGCACAGGGAGCTGTGAGAGTGCTGTACTGTACTGTACAGGGAGCTGTGAGAGTGCTGTACTGTACTGTACAGGGAGCTGTGAGAGTGCTGTACTGTACAGGGAGCTGTGAGAGTGCTGTACTGTACTGTACAGGGAGCTGTGAGAGTACTGTACTGTACAGGGAGCTGTGAGAGTGCTGTACTGTACTGTACAGGGAGCTGTGAGAGCGCTGTACTGTACAGGGAGCTGTGAGAGTGCTGTACTGTACTGTACAGGGAGCTGTGAGAGTGCTGTACTGTACAGGGAGCTGTGAGAGTACTGTACTGTACAGGGAGCTGTGAGAGTACTGTACTGTACAGGGAGCTGTGAGAGTACTGTACTGTACAGGGAGCTGTGAGAGTGCTGTACTGTACTGTACAGGGAGCTGTGAGAGTGCTGTACTGTACTGTACAGGGAGCTGTGAGAGTGCTGTACTGTACAGGGAGCTGTGAGAGTGCTGTACTGTACTGTACAGGGAGCTGTGAGAGTACTGTACTGTACAGGGAGCTGTGAGAGTGCTGTACTGTACTGTACAGGGAGCTGTGAGAGTGCTGTACTGTACAGGGAGCTGTGAGAGTGCTGTACTGTACTGTACAGGGAGCTGTGAGAGTGCTGTACTGTACAGGGAGCTGTGAGAATGCTGTACTGTATGGGGAACTGTGAGAGTGCTGTACTGTACTGTACAGGGAGCTGTGAGAGTGCTGTACTGTACAGGGAGCTGTGAGAGTGCTGTACTGTACTGTACAGGGAGCTGTGAGAGTGCTGTACTGTACAGGGAGCTGTGAGAGTGCTGTATGGTACTGTACAGGGAGCTGTGAGAGTGCTGTACTGTACAGGGAGCTGTGAGAGTGCTGTACTGTACTGTGCAGGGAGCTGTGAGAGTGCTGTACTGTACAGGGAGCTGTGAGAGTGCTGTACTGTACTGTACAGGGAGCTGTGAGAGTGCTGTACTGTACAGGGAGCTGTGAGAGGTCTGTACTGTACTGTACAGGGAGCTGAGAGAGTGCTGTACAGGGAGCTGTGAGAGTGCTGTACTGTACTGTACAGGGAGCTGAGAGAGTGCTGTACTGTACAGGGAGCTGTGAGAGTGCTGTACTGTACTGTACAGGGAGCTGTGAGAGTGCTGTACTGTACAGGGAGCTGTGAGAGTGCTGTACTGTACTGTACAGGGAGCTGTGAGAGTGCTGTACTGTACAGGGAGTCGTGAGAGTGCTGTACTGTACAGGGAGCTGTGAGAGTGCTGTACTGTACAGGGAGCTGTGAGAGTGCTGTACTGTACTGTACAGGGAGCTGTGAGAGTGCTGTACTGTACAGGGAGCTGTGAGAGTGCTGTACTGTACTGTACAGGGAGCTGTGAGAGTGCTGTACTGTACAGGGAGCTGTGAGAGTGCTGTACTGTACTGTACAGGGAGCTGTGAGAGTGCTGTACTGTACAGGGAGCTGTGAGAGTGCTGTACTGTACTGTACAGGGAGCTGTGAGAGTGCTGTACTGTACAGGGAGCTGTGAGAGTGCTGTACTGTACTGTACAGGGAGCTGTGAGAGTGCTGTACTGTACTGTACAGGGAGCTGTGAGAGTGCTGTACTGTACAGGGAGCTGTGAGAGTGCTGTACTGTACTGTACAGGGAGCGGTGAGAGTGCTGTACTGTACAGGGAGCTGTGAGAGTGCTGTACTGTACTGTACAGGGAGCTGTGAGAGTGCTGTACTGTACAGGGAGCTGTGAGAGTGCTGTACTGTACAGGGAGCTGTGAGAGTGCTGTACTGTACTGTACAGGGAGCTGTGAGAGTGCTGTACTGTACAGGGAGCTGTGAGAGTGCTGTACTGTACTGTACAGGGAGCTGTGAGAGTGCTGTACTGTACTGTACAGGGAGCTGTGAGAGTGCTGTACAGGGAGCTGTGAGAGTGCTGTACTGTACAGGGAGCTGTGAGAGTGCTGTACTGTACTGTACAGGGAGCTGTGAGAGTGCTGTACAGGGAGCTGTGAGAGTGCTGTACTGTACAGGGAGCTGTGAGAGTGCTGTACTGTACTGTACAGGGAGCTGTGAGAGTGCTGTACTGTACAGGGAGCTGTGAGAGTGCTGTACTGTACAGGGAGCGGTGAGAGTGCTGTACTGTACAGGGAGCTGTGAGAGTGCTGTACTGTACTGTACAGGGAGCTGTGAGAGTGCTGTACTGTACTGTACAGGGTACTGTGAGAGTGCTGTACTGTACAGGGAGCTGTGAGAGTACTGTACTGTACAGGGAGCTGTGAGAGTGCTGTACTGTACTGTACAGGGAGCTGTGAGAGTGCTGTACTGTACTGTACAGGGAGCTGTGAGAGTGCTGTACTGTACAGGGAGCTGTGAGAGTGCTGTACTGTACTGTACAGGGAGCTGTGAGAGTGCTGTACTGTACTGTACAGGGAGCTGTGAGAGTGCTGTACTGTACAGGGAGCTGTGAGAGTGCTGTACTGTACTGTACAGGGAGCTGTGAGAGTGCTGTACTGTACTGTACAGGGAGCTGTGAGAGTGCTGTACTGTACAGGGAGCTGTGAGAGTGCTGTACTGTACTGTACAGGGAGCTGTGAGAGTGCTGTACTGTACAGGGAGCTGTGAGAGTGCTGTACTGTACTGTACAGGGAGCTGTGAGAGTGCTGTACTGTACAGGGAGCTGTGAGAGTGCTGTACTGTACAGGGAGCTGTGAGAGTGCTGTACTGTACTGTACAGGGAGCTGTGAGAGTGCTGTACTGTACAGGGAGCTGTGAGAGTGCTGTACTGTACTGTACAGGGAGCTGTGAGAGTGCTGTACTGTACAGGGAGCTGTGAGAGTTGTGTACTGTACAGGGAGCTGTGAGAGTGCTGTACTGTACAGGGAGCTGTGAGAGTGCTGTACTGTACTGTACAGGGAGCTGTGAGAGTGCTGTACTGTACTGTACAGGGAGCTGTGAGAGTGCTGTACTGTACTGTACAGGGAGCTGTGAGAGTGCTGTACTGTACAGGGAGCTGTGAGAGTGCTGTACTGTACAGGGAGCTGTGAGAGTGCTGTACTGTACAGGGAGCTGTGAGAGTGCTGTACTGTACTGTACAGGGAGCTGTGAGAGTGCTGTACTGTACAGGGAGCTGTGAGAGTGCTGTACTGTACTGTACAGGGAGCTGTGAGAGTGCTGTACTGTACAGGGAGCTGTGAGAGTGCTGTACTGTACTGTACAGGGAGCTGTGAGAGTGCTGTACTGTACTGTACAGGGAGCTGTGAGAGTGCTGTACAGGGAGCTGTGAGAGTGCTGTACTGTACAGGGAGCTGTGAGAGTGCTGTACTGTACTGTACAGGGAGCTGTGAGAGTGCTGTACAGGGAGCTGTGAGAGTGCTGTACTGTACTGTACAGGGAGCTGTGAGAGTGCTGTACTGTACAGGGAGCTGTGAGAGTGCTGTACTGTACAGGGAGCGGTGAGAGTGCTGTACTGTACTGTACAGGGAGCTGTGAGAGTACTGTACTGTACAGGGAGCTGTGAGAGTACTGTACTGTACAGGGAGCTGTGAGAGTGCTGTACTGTACTGTACAGGGAGCTGTGAGAGTGCTGTACTGTACTGTACAGGGTACTGTGAGAGTGCTGTACTGTACAGGGAGCTGTGAGAGTGCTGTACTGTACTGTACAGGGAGCTGTGAGAGTGCTGTACTGTACAGGGAGCTGTGAGAGTGCTGTACTGTACTGTACAGGGAGCTGTGAGAGTGCTGTACTGTACAGGGAGCTGTGAGAGTGCTGTATGGTACTGTACAGGGAGCTGTGAGAGTGCTGTACTGTACAGGGAGCTGTGAGAGTGCTGTACTGTACTGTACAGGGAGCTGTGAGAGTGCTGTACTGTACAGGGAGCTGTGAGAGTGCTGTACTGTACTGTACAGGGAGCTGTGAGAGTGCTGTACTGCACAGGGAGCTGTGAGAGGTCTGTACTGTACTGTACAGGGAGCTGAGAGAGTGCTGTACAGGGAGCTGTGAGAGTGCTGTACTGTACTGTACAGGGAGCTGAGAGAGTGCTGTACTGTACAGGGAGCTGTGAGAGTGCTGTACTGTACTGTACAGGGAGCGGTGAGAGTGCTGTACTGTACAGGGAGCTGTGAGAGTGCTGTACTGTACTGTACAGGGAGCTGTGAGAGTGCTGTACTGTACAGGGAGCTGTGAGAGTGCTGTACTGTACTGTACAGGGAGCTGTGAGAGTGCTGTACTGTACAGGGAGCTGTGAGAGTGCTGTACTGTACTGTACAGGGAGCTGTGAGAGTGCTGTACTGTACAGGGAGCTGTGAGAGTGCTGTACTGTACAGGGAGCTGTGAGAGTGCTGTACTGTACTGTACAGGGAGCTGTGAGAGTGCTGTACTGTACAGGGAGCTGTGAGAGTGCTGTACTGTACAGGGAGCTGCGAGAGTGCTGTACTGTACTGTACAGGGAGCTGTGAGTGTGCTGTACTGTACAGGGAGCTGTGAGAGTGCTGTACTGTACTGTACAGGGAGCTGTGAGAGTGCTGTACTGTACTGTACAGGGAGATGTGAGAGTGCTGTACTGTACTGTACAGGGAGCTGTGAGAGTGCTGTACTGTACTGTACAGGGAGCTGTGAGAGTGCTGTACTGTACTGTACAGGGAGCTGTGAGAGAGCTGTACTGTACTGTACAGGGAGCTGTGAGAGTGCTGTACTGTTCTGTACAGGGAGCTGTGAGAGTGCTGTACTGTACAGGGAGCTGTGAGAGTGCTGTACTGTACAGGGAGCTGTGAGAGTACTGTACTGTACAGGGAGCTGTGAGAGTGCTGTACTGTACTGTACAGGGAGCTGTGAGAGTGCTGTACTGTACAGGGAGCTGTGAGAGTGCTGTACTGTACAGGGAGCTGTGAGAGTGCTGTACTGTACAGGGAGCTGTGAGAGTGCTGTACTGTACAGGGAGCTGTGAGAGTGCTGTACTGTACAGGGAGCTGTGAGAGTGCTGTTCTGTACTGTACAGGGAGCTGTGAGAGTGCTGTACTGTACAGGGAGCTGTGAGAGTGCTGTACTGTACTGTACAGGGAGCTGTGAGAGTGCTGTACTGTACAGGGAGTCGTGAGAGTGCTGTACTGTACAGGGAGCTGTGAGAGTGCTGTACTGTACAGGGAGCTGTGAGAGCGCTGTACTGTACAGGGAGCTGTGAGAGTGCTGTACAGGGAGCTGTGAGAGTGCTGTACTGTACTGTACAGGGAGCTGTGAGAGTGCTGTACTGTACAGGGAGCTGTGAGAGTGCTGTACTGTACTGTACAGGGAGCTGTGAGAGTGCTGTACTGTACAGGGAGCTGTGAGAGTGCTGTACTGTACTGTACAGGGAGCTGTGAGAGTGCTGTACTGTCCTGTACAGGGAGCTGTGAGAGTGCTGTACTGTACAGGGAGCTGTGAGAGTGCTGTACTGTACTGTACAGGGAGCTGTGAGAGTGCTGTACTGTACAGGGAGCTGTGAGAGTGCTGTACTGTACAGGGAGCTGCGAGAGTGCTGTACTGTACTGTACAGGGAGCTGTGAGAGTGCTGTACTGTACAGGGAGCTGTGAGAGGTCTGTACTGTACTGTACAGGGAGCTGTGAGAGTGCTGTACTGTACAGGGAGCTGTGAGAGTGCTGTACTGTACTGTACAGGGAGCTGTGAGAGTGCTGTACTGTACTGTACAGGGAGCTGTGAGAGTGCTGTACTGTACAGGGAGCTGTGAGAGTGCTGTACTGTACTGTACAGGGAGCTGTGAGAGCACTGTACTGTACAGGGAGCTGTGAGAGTGCTGTACTGTACAGGGAGCTGTGAGAGTGCTGTACTGTACAGGGAGCTGTGAGAGTGCTGTACTGTACAGGGAGCTGTGAGAGTGCTGTACTGTACTGTACAGGGAGCTGTGAGAGTGCTGTACTGTACAGGGAGCTGTGAGAGTGCTGTACTGTACTGTACAGGGAGCTGTGAGAGTGCTGTACTGTACAGGGAGCTGTGAGAGTGCTGTACTGTACTGTACAGGGAGCTGTGAGAGTGCTGTACTGTACAGGGAGCTGTGAGAGTGCTGTACTGTACTGTACAGGGAGCTGTGAGAGTGCTGTACTGTACTGTACAGGGTACTGAGAGAGTGCTGTACTGTACAGGGAGCTGTGAGAGTGCTGTACTGTACTGTACAGGGAGCTGTGAGAGTACTGTACTGTACAGGGAGCTGTGAGAGTGCTGTACTGTACTGTACAGGGAGCTGTGAGAGTGCTGTACTGTACAGGGAGCTGTGAGAGTGCTGTACTGTACTGTACAGGGAGCTGTGAGAGTGCTGTACTGTACAGGGAGCTGTGAGAGTACTGTACTGTACAGGGAGCTGTGAGAGTGCTGTACTGTACAGGGAGCTGTGAGAGTGCTGTACTGTATGCGGAACTGTGAGAGTGCTGTACTGTACTGTACAGGGAGCTGTGAGAGTGCTGTACTGTACTGTACAGGGAGCTGTGAGAGTGCTGTACTGTACAGGGAGCTGTGAGAGTGCTGTATGGTACTGTACAGGGAGCTGTGAGAGTGCTGTACTGTACAGGGAGCTGTGAGAGTGCTGTACTGTATGCGGAACTGTGAGAGTGCTGTACTGTACTGTACAGGGAGCTGTGAGAGTGCTGTACTGTACTGTACAGGGAGCTGTGAGAGTGCTGTACTGTACAGGGAGCTGTGAGAGTGCTGTACTGTACTGTACAGGGAGCTGTGAGAGTGCTGTACTGTACAGGGAGCTGTGAGAGTGCTGTATGGTACTGTACAGGGAGCTGTGAGAGTGCTGTACTGTACAGGGAGCTGTGAGAGTGCTGTACTGTACTGTACAGGGAGCGGTGAGAGTGCTGTACTGTACAGGGAGCTGTGAGAGTGCTGTACTGTACAGGGAGCTGTGAGAGTGCTGTACTGTACTGTACAGGGAGCAGTGAGAGTGCTGTACTGTACAGGGAGCTGTGAGAGTGCTGTACTGTACTGTACAGGGAGCTGTGAGAGTGCTGTACTGTACAGGGAGCTGTGAGAGTGCTGTACTGTACTGTACAGGGAGCTGTGAGAGTGCTGTACTGTACTGTACAGGGAGCTGTGAGAGTGCTGTACTGTACAGGGAGCTGTGAGAGTGCTGTACTGTACAGGGAGCTGTGAGAGTGCTGTACTGTACTGTACAGGGAGCTGTGAGAGTGCTGTACTGTACAGGGAGCTGTGAGAGTGCTGTACTGTACTGTACAGGGAGCTGTGAGAGTGCTGTACTGTACAGGGAGCTGTGAGAGTGCTGTACTGTACAGGGAGCTGTGAGAGTGCTGTACTGTACTGTACAGGGAGCTGTGAGAGTGCTGTACTGTACAGGGAGCTGTGAGAGTGCTGTACTGTACTGTACAGGGAGCTGTGAGAGTGCTGTACTGTACTGTACAGGGAGCTGTGAGAGTGCTGTACTGTACTGTACAGGGAGCTGTGAGAGTGCTGTACTGTACAGGGAGCTGTGAGAGTGCTGTACTGTACAGGGAGCTGTGAGAGTACTGTACTGTACAGGGAGCTGTGAGAGTGCTGTACTGTACAGGGAGCTGTGAGAGTGCTGTACTGTACTGTACAGGGAGCTGTGAGAGTGCTGTACTGTACAGGGAGCTGTGAGAGTGCTGTACTGTACAGGGAGCTGTGAGAGTGCTGTACTGTACAGGGAGCTGTGAGAGTGCTGTACTGTACAGGGAGCTGTGAGAGTGCTGTACTGTACTGTACAGGGAGCTGTGAGAGTGCTGTACAGGGAGCTGTGAGAGTGCTGTACTGTACTGTACAGGGAGCTGTGAGAGTACTGTACAGGGAGCTGTGAGAGTGCTGTACTGTACAGGGAGCTGTGAGAGTGCTGTACTGTACAGGGAGCTGTGAGAGTGCTGTACTGTACTGTACAGGGAGCTGTGAGAGTGCTGTACTGTACAGGGAGCTGTGAGAGTGCTGTACTGTACTGTACAGGGAGCTGTGAGAGTGCTGTACTGTACAGGGAGCTGTGAGAGTGCTGTACTGAACTGTACAGGGAGCTGTGAGAGTGCTGTACTGTACAGGGAGCTGTGAGAGTGCTGTACTGTACTGTACAGGGAGCTGTGAGAGTGCTGTACTGTACAGGGAGCTGTGAGAGTGCTGTACTGTACAGGGAGCTGTGAGAGTACTGTACTGTACAGGGAGCTGTGAGAGTGCTGTACTGTACAGGGAGCTGTGAGAGTGCTGTACTGTACTGTACAGGGAGCTGTGAGAGTGCTGTACTGTACAGGGAGCTGTGAGAGTGCTGTACTGTACTGTACAGGGAGCTGTGAGAGTGCTGTACTGTACAGGGAGCTGTGAGAGTGCTGTACTGTACTGTACAGGGAGCTGTGAGAGTGCTGTACTGTACAGGGAGCTGTGAGAGTGCTGTACTGTACTGTACAGGGAGCTGTGAGAGTGCTGTACTGTACAGGGAGCTGTGAGAGTGCTGTACTGTACTGTACAGGGAGCTGTGAGAGTGCTGTACTGTACAGGGAGCTGTGAGAGTGCTGTACTGTACTGTACAGGGAGCTGTGAGAGTGCTGTACTGTACAGGGAGCTGTGAGAGTGCTGTTCTGTACTGTACAGGGAGCTGTGAGAGTGCTGTACTGTACAGGGAGCTGTGAGAGTGCTGTACTGTACTGTACAGGGAGCTGTGAGAGTGCTGTACTGTACAGGGAGCTGTGAGAGTGCTGTACTGTACAGGGAGCTGTGAGAGTGCTGTACTGTACTGTACAGGGAGCTGTGAGAGTGCTGTACTGTACAGGGAGCTGTGAGAGTGCTGTCCTGTACTGTACAGGGAGCTGTGAGAGTGCTGTACTGTACAGGGAGCTGTGAGAGTGCTGTACTGTACTGTACAGGGAGCTGTGAGTGCTGTACTGTACAGGGAGCTGTGAGAGTGCTGTACTGTACTGTACAGGGAGCTGTGAGTGCTGTACTGTACAGGGAGCTGTGAGAGTGCTGTACTGTACTGTACAGGGAGCTGTGAGAGTGCTGTACTGTACATGGAGCAGTGAGAGTGCTGTACTGTACTGTACAGGGAGCTGTGAGAGTGCTGTACTGTACTGTACAGGGAGCTGTGAGAGTGCTGTACTGTACAGGGAGCTGTGAGAGTGCTGTACTGTACAGGGAGCTGTGAGAGTGCTGTACTGTACTGTACAGGGAGCTGTGAGAGTGCTGTACTGTACAGGGAGCTGTGAGAGTGCTGTACTGTACTGTACAGGGAGCTGTGAGAGTGCTGTACTGTACTGTACAGGGAGCTGTGAGAGTGCTGTACTGTACAGGGAGCTGTGAGAGTGCTGTACTGTACTGTACAGGGAGCTGTGAGAGTGCTGTACTGTACAGGGAGCTGTGAGAGTGCTGTACTGTACAGGGAGCTGTGAGAGTACTGTACTGTACAGGGAGCTGTGAGAGTGCTGTACTGTACAGGGAGCTGTGAGAGTGCTGTACTGTACTGTACAGGGAGCTGTGAGAGTGCTGTACTGTACAGGGAGCTGTGAGAGTGCTGTACTGTACTGTACAGGGAGCTGTGGGAGTGCTGTACTGTACAGGGAGCTGTGAGAGTGCTGTACTGTACTGTACAGGGAGCTGTGAGAGTGCTGTACTGTACAGGGAGCTGTGAGAGTGCTGTACTGTACAGGGAGCTGTGAGAGTGCTGTACTGTACTGTGCAGGGAGCTGTGAGAGTGCTGTACTGTACAGGGAGCTGTGAGAGTGCTGTACTGTACTGTACAGGGAGCTGTGAGAGTGCTGTACAGGGAGCTGTGAGAGTGCTGTACTGTACAGGGAGCTGTGAGAGTGCTGTACTATACTGTACAGGGAGCTGTGAGAGTGCTGTACAGGGAGCTGTGAGAGTGCTGTACTGTACAGGGAGCTGTGAGAGTGCTGTACTGTACAGGGAGCTGTGAGAGTGCTGTACTGTACAGGGAGCTGTGAGAGTGCTGTACTGTACAGGGAGCTGTGAGAGTGCTGTACTGTACTGTACAGGGAGCTGTGAGAGTGCTGTACTGTACTGTACAGGGAGCTGTGAGAGTGCTGTACTGTACAGGGAGCTGTGAGAGTGCTGTACTGTACTGTACAGGGAGCTGTGAGAGTGCTGTACTGTACAGGGAGCTGTGAGAGTGCTGTACTGTACAGGGAGCTGTGAGAGTGCTGTACTGTACTGTACAGGGAGCTGTGAGAGTGCTGTACTGTACAGGGAGCTGTGAGAGTACTGTACTGTACAGGGAGCTGTGAGAGTACTGTACTGTACAGGGAGCTGTGAGAGTACTGTACTGTACAGGGAGCTGTGAGAGTGCTGTACTGTACTGTACAGGGAGCTGTGAGAGTACTGTACTGTACAGGGAGCTGTGAGAGTGCTGTACTGTACAGGGAGCTGTGAGAGTGCTGTACTGTACTGTACAGGGAGCTGTGAGAGTGCTGTACTGTACTGTACAGGGAGCTGAGAGAGTGCTGTACTGTACAGGGAGCTGTGAGAGTGCTGTACTGTACTGTACAGGGAGCTGTGAGAGTGCTGTACTGTACAGGGAGCTGTGAGAGTGCTGTACTGTACTGTACAGGGAGCTGTGAGAGTGCTGTACTGTACAGGGAGCTGTGAGAGTGCTGTACTGTACTGTACAGGGAGCTGTGAGAGTGCTGTACTGTACAGGGAGCTGTGAGAGTGCTGTACTGTACAGGGAGCTGTGAGAGTGCTGTACTGTACAGGGAGCTGTGAGAGTGCTGTACTGTATGCGGAACTGTGAGAGTGCTGTACTGTACTGTACAGGGAGCTGTGAGAGTGCTGTACTGTACAGGGAGCTGTGAGAGTGCTGTACTGTACTGTACAGGGAGCTGTGAGAGTGCTGTACTGTACAGGGAGCTGTGAGAGTGCTGTATGGTACTGTACAGGGAGCTGTGAGAGTGCTGTACTGTACAGGGAGCTGTGAGAGTGCTGTACTGTACTGTACAGGGAGCTGTGAGAGTGCTGTACTGTACAGGGAGCTGTGAGAGTGCTGTACTGTACTGTACAGGGAGCTGTGAGAGTGCTGTACTGTACAGGGAGCTGTGAGAGGTCTGTACTGTACTGTACAGGGAGCTGTGAGAGTGCTGTACAGGGAGCTGTGAGAGTGCTGTACTGTACTGTACAGGGAGCTGTGAGAGTGCTGTACTGTACAGGGAGCTGTGAGAGTGCTGTACTGTACTGTACAGGGAGCGGTGAGAGTGCTGTACTGTACAGGGAGCTGTGAGAGTGCTGTACTGTACTGTACAGGGAGCTGTGAGAGTGCTGTACTGTACAGGGAGCTGTGAGAGTGCTGTACTGTACTGTACAGGGAGCTGTGAGAGTGCTGTACTGTACTGTACAGGGAGCTGTGAGAGTGCTGTACTGTACAGGGAGCTGTGAGAGTGCTGTACTGTACAGGGAGCTGTGAGAGTGCTGTACTGTACTGTACAGGGAGCTGTGAGAGAGCTGTACTGTACTGTACAGGGAGCTGTGAGAGTGCTGTACTGTACTGTACAGGGAGCTGTGAGAGTGCTGTACTGTACAGGGAGCTGTGAGAGTGCTGTACTGTACAGGGAGCTGTGAGAGTACTGTACTGTACAGGGAGCTGTGAGAGTGCTGTACTGTACAGGGAGCTGTGAGAGTGCTGTACTGTACTGTACAGGGAGCTGTGAGAGTGCTGTACTGTACAGGGAGCTGTGAGAGTGCTGTACTGTACAGGGAGCTGTGAGAGTGCTGTACTGTACAGGGAGCTGTGAGAGTGCTGTACTGTACTGTACAGGGAGCTGTGAGAGTGCTGTACTGTACAGGGAGCTGTGAGAGTGCTGTACTGTACTGTACAGGGAGCTGTGAGAGTGCTGTACTGTACAGGGAGCTGTGAGAGCGCTGTACTGTACAGGGAGCTGTGAGAGTGCTGTACTGTACAGGGAGCTGTGAGAGTGCTGTACTGTACTGTACAGGGAGCTGTGAGAGTGCTGTACAGGGAGCTGTGAGAGTGCTGTACTGTACTGTACAGGGAGCTGTGAGAGTACTGTACAGGGAGCTGTGAGAGTGCTGTACTGTACAGGGAGCTGTGAGAGTGCTGTACTGTACAGGGAGCTGTGAGAGTGCTGTACTGTACTGTACAGGGAGCTGTGAGAGTGCTGTACTGTACAGGGAGCTGTGAGAGTGCTGTACTGTACTGTACAGGGAGCTGTGAGAGTGCTGTACTGTACAGGGAGCTGTGAGAGTGCTGTACTGAACTGTACAGGGAGCTGTGAGAGTGCTGTACTGTACAGGGAGCTGTGAGAGTGCTGTACTGTACTGTACAGGGAGCTGTGAGAGTGCTGTACTGTACAGGGAGCTGTGAGAGTGCTGTACTGTACAGGGAGCTGTGAGAGTACTGTACTGTACAGGGAGCTGTGAGAGTGCTGTACTGTACAGGGAGCTGTGAGAGTGCTGTACTGTACTGTACAGGGAGCTGTGAGAGTGCTGTACTGTACAGGGAGCTGTGAGAGTGCTGTACTGTACTGTACAGGGAGCTGTGAGAGTGCTGTACTGTACAGGGAGCTGTGAGAGTGCTGTACTGTACTGTACAGGGAGCTGTGAGA
The DNA here is from genome assembly GCF_020745735.1 of Hemiscyllium ocellatum. Taxonomy (NCBI): domain Eukaryota; kingdom Metazoa; phylum Chordata; class Chondrichthyes; order Orectolobiformes; family Hemiscylliidae; genus Hemiscyllium; species Hemiscyllium ocellatum. Next base: position 22,465 of record NW_026867770.1, read on the forward strand.
GTGCTGTACTGTACAGGGAGCTGTGAGAGTGCTGTACTGTACTGTACAGGGAGCTGTGAGAGTGCTGTACTGTACAGGGAGCTGTGAGAGTGCTGTACTGTACTGTACAGGGAGCTGTGAGAGTGCTGTACTGTACAGGGAGCTGTGAGAGTGCTGTTCTGTACTGTACAGGGAGCTGTGAGAGTGCTGTACTGTACAGGGAGCTGTGAGAGTGCTGTACTGTACTGTACAGGGAGCTGTGAGAGTGCTGTACTGTACAGGGAGCTGTGAGAGTGCTGTACTGTACTGTACAGGGAGCTGTGAGAGTGCTGTCCTGTACTGTACAGGGAGCTGTGAGAGTGCTGTACTGTACTGTACAGGGAGCTGTGAGAGTGCTGTACTGTACAGGGAGCTGTGAGAGTGCTGTACTGTACTGTACAGGGAGCTGTGAGAGTGCTGTACTGTACAGGGAGCTGTGAGAGTGCTGTACTGTACTGTACAGGGAGCTGTGAGAGTGCTGTACTGTACAGGGAGCTGTGAGAGTGCTGTACTGTACTGTACAGGGAGCTGTGAGAGTGCTGTACTGTACAGGGAGCTGTGAGAGTGCTGTACTGTACTGTACAGGGAGCTGTGAGTGCTGTACTGTACAGGGAGCTGTGAGAGTGCTGTACTGTACTGTATAGGGATCTGTGAGAGTGCTGTACTGTACAGGGAGCTGTGAGAGTGCTGTACTGTACTGTACAGGGAGCTGTGAGAGTGCTGTACTGTACAGGGAGCTGTGAGAGTGCTGTACTGTACAGGGAGCTGTGAGAGTGCTGTACTGTACAGGGAGCTGTGAGAGTGCTGTACTGTACTGTACAGGGAGCTGTGAGAGTGCTGTACTGTACAGGGAGCTGTGAGAGGTCTGTACTGTACTGTACAGGGAGCTGAGAGAGTGCTGTACAGGGAGCTGTGAGAGTGCTGTACTGTACTGTACAGGGAGCTGTGAGAGTGCTGTACTGTACAGGGAGCTGTGAGAGTGCTGTACTGTACTGTACAGGGAGCGGTGAGAGTGCTGTACTGTACAGGGAGCTGTGAGAGTGCTGTACTGTACTGTACAGGGAGCTGTGAGAGTGCTGTACTGTACAGGGAGCTGTGAGAGTGCTGTACTGTACAGGGAGCTGCGAAAGTTGTGTACTGTACTGTACAGGGAGCTGTGAGAGTGCTGTACTGTACAGGGAGCTGTGAGAGTGCTGTACTGTACTGTACAGGGAGCTGTGAGAGTGCTGTACTGTACAGGGAGCTGTGAGAGTGCTGTCCTGTACTGTACAGGGAGCTGTGAGAGTGCTGTACTGTACAGGGAGCTGTGAGAGTGCTGTACTGTACTGTACAGGGAGCTGTGAGTGCTGTACTGTACAGGGAGCTGTGAGAGTGCTGTACTGTACTGTACAGGGAGCTGTGAGTGCTGTACTGTACAGGGAGCTGTGAGAGTGCTGTACTGTACTGTACAGGGAGCTGTGAGAGTGCTGTACTGTACATGGAGCAGTGAGAGTGCTGTACTGTACTGTACAGGGAGCTGTGAGAGTGCTGTACTGTACAGGGAGCTGTGAGAGTGCTGTACTGTACTGTACAGGGAGCTGTGAGAGTGCTGTACTGTACAGGGAGCTGTGAGAGTGCTGTACTGTACAGGGAGCTGTGAGAGTGCTGTACTGTACTGTACAGGGAGCTGTGAGAGTGCTGTACTGTACAGGGAGCTGTGAGAGGTCTGTACTGTACTGTACAGGGAGCTGAGAGAGTGCTGTACAGGGAGCTGTGAGAGTGCTGTACTGTACTGTACAGGGAGCTGTGAGAGTGCTGTACTGTACAGGGAGCTGTGAGAGTGCTGTACTGTACAGGGAGCTGTGAGAGTGCTGTACTGTACTGTACAGGGAGCTGTGAGAGTGCTGTACTGTACAGGGAGCTGTGAGAGTGCTGTACTGTACTGTACAGGGAGCTGTGAGAGTGCTGTACTGTACAGGGAGCGGTGAGAGTGCTGTACTGTACTGTACAGGGAGCTGTGAGAGTGCTGTACTGTACAGGGAGCTGTGAGAGTGCTGTACTGTACAGGGAGCTGCGAGAGTGCTGTACTGTACTGTACAGGGAGCTGTGAGAGTGCTGTACTGTACAGGGAGCTGTGAGAGTGCTGTACTGTACTGTACAGGGAGCTGTGAGAGTGCTGTACTGTACAGGGAGATGTGAGAGTGCTGTACTGTACAGGGAGCTGTGAGAGTGCTGTACTGTACTGTACAGGGAGCTGTGAGAGTGCTGTACTGTACTGTACAGGGAGCTGTGAGAGTGCTGTACTGTACAGGGAGCTGTGAGAGTGCTGTACTGTACTGTACAGGGAGCTGTGAGAGCGCTGTACTGTACAGGGAGCTGTGAGAGTGCTGTACTGTACAGGGAGCTGTGAGAGTTCTGTACTGTACAGGGAGCTGTGAGAGTGCTGTACTGTACAGGGAGCTGTGAGAGTGCTGTACTGTACTGTACAGGGAGCTGTGAGAGTGCTGTACTGTACAGGGAGCTGTGAGAGTGCTGTACTGTACTGTACAGGGAGCTGTGAGAGTGCTGTACTGTACAGGGAGCTGTGAGAGTGCTGTACTGTACTGTACAGGGAGCTGTGAGAGTGCTGTACTGTACTGTACAGGGAGCTGTGAGAGTGCTGTACTGTACAGGGAGCTGTGAGAGTGCTGTACTGAACTGTACAGGGAGCTGTGAGAGTGCTGTACTGTACAGGGAGCTGTGAGAGTGCTGTACTGTACTGTACAGGGAGCTGTGAGAGCACTGTACTGTACAGGGAGCTGTGAGAGTGCTGTACTGTACAGGGAGCTGTGAGAGTGCTGTACTGTACAGGGAGCTGTGAGAGTGCTGTACTGTACAGGGAGCTGTGAGAGTGCTGTACTGTACTGTACAGGGAGCTGTGAGAGTGCTGTACTGTACAGGGAGCTGTGAGAGTGCTGTACTGTACTGTACAGGGAGCTGTGAGAGTGCTGTACTGTACAGGGAGCTGTGAGAGTGCTGTACTGTACTGTACAGGGAGCTGTGAGAGTGCTGTACTGTACAGGGAGCTGTGAGAGTGCTGTACTGTACTGTACAGGGAGCTGTGAGAGTGCTGTACTGTACAGGGAGCTGTGAGAGTGCTGTACTGTACTGTACAGGGAGCTGTGAGAGTGCTGTACTGTACAGGGAGCTGTGAGAGTGCTGTTCTGTACTGTACAGGGAGCTGTGAGAGTGCTGTACTGTACAGGGAGCTGTGAGAGTGCTGTACTGTACTGTACAGGGAGCTGTGAGAGTGCTGTACTGTACAGGGAGCTGTGAGAGTGCTGTACTGTACTGTACAGGGAGCTGTGAGAGTGCTGTCCTGTACTGTACAGGGAGCTGTGAGAGTGCTGTACTGTACTGTACAGGGAGCTGTGAGAGTGCTGTACTGTACAGGGAGCTGTGAGAGTGCTGTACTGTACTGTACAGGGAGGTGTGAGAGTGCTGTACTGTACAGGGAGCTGTGAGAGTGCTGTACTGTACTGTACAGGGAGCTGTGAGAGTGCTGTACTGTACAGGGAGCTGTGAGAGTGCTGTACTGTACTGTACAGGGAGCTGTGAGTGCTGTACTGTACAGGGAGCTGTGAGAGTGCTGTACTGTACTGTACAGGGATCTGTGAGAGTGCTGTACTGTACAGGGAGCTGTGAGAGTGCTGTACTGTACTGTACAGGGAGCTGTGAGAGTGCTGTACTGTACAGGGAGCTGTGAGAGTGCTGTACTGTACAGGGAGCTGTGAGAGTGCTGTACTGTACAGGGAGCTGTGAGAGTGCTGTACTGTACTGTACAGGGAGCTGTGAGAGTGCTGTACTGTACAGGGAGCTGTGAGAGGTCTGTACTGTACTGTACAGGGAGCTGAGAGAGTGCTGTACAGGGAGCTGTGAGAGTGCTGTACTGTACTGTACAGGGAGCTGTGAGAGTGCTGTACTGTACAGGGAGCTGTGAGAGTGCTGTACTGTACTGTACAGGGAGCGGTGAGAGTGCTGTACTGTACAGGGAGCTGTGAGAGTGCTGTACTGTACTGTACAGGGAGCTGTGAGAGTGCTGTACTGTACAGGGAGCTGTGAGAGTGCTGTACTGTACAGGGAGCTGCGAAAGTTGTGTACTGTACTGTACAGGGAGCTGTGAGAGTGCTGTACTGTACAGGGAGCTGTGAGAGTGCTGTACTGTACTGTACAGGGAGCTGTGAGAGTGCTGTACTGTACAGGGAGCTGTGAGAGTGCTGTCCTGTACTGTACAGGGAGCTGTGAGAGTGCTGTACTGTACAGGGAGCTGTGAGAGTGCTGTACTGTACTGTACAGGGAGCTGTGAGTGCTGTACTGTACAGGGAGCTGTGAGAGTGCTGTACTGTACTGTACAGGGAGCTGTGAGTGCTGTACTGTACAGGGAGCTGTGAGAGTGCTGTACTGTACTGTACAGGGAGCTGTGAGAGTGCTGTACTGTACATGGAGCAGTGAGAGTGCTGTACTGTACTGTACAGGGAGCTGTGAGAGTGCTGTACTGTACTGTACAGGGAGCTGTGAGAGTGCTGTACTGTACAGGGAGCTGTGAGAGTGCTGTACTGTACAGGGAGCTGTGAGAGTGCTGTACTGTACAGGGAGCTGTGAGAGTGCTGTACTGTACTGTACAGGGAGCTGTGAGAGTGCTGTACTGTACAGGGAGCTGTGAGAGGTCTGTACTGTACTGTACAGGGAGCTGTGAGAGTGCTGTACAGGGAGCTGTGAGAGTGCTGTACTGTACTGTACAGGGAGCTGTGAGAGTGCTGTACTGTACAGGGAGCTGTGAGAGTGCTGTACTGTACAGGGAGCTGTGAGAGTGCTGTACTGTACTGTACAGGGAGCTGTGAGAGTGCTGTACTGTACAGGGAGCTGTGAGAGTGCTGTACTGTCCTGTACAGGGAGCTGTGAGAGTGCTGTACTGTACAGGGAGCGGTGAGAGTGCTGTACTGTACTGTACAGGGAGCTGTGAGAGTGCTGTACTGTACAGGGAGCTGTGAGAGTGCTGTACTGTACAGGGAGCTGCGAGAGTGCTGTACTGTACTGTACAGGGAGCTGTGAGAGTGCTGTACTGTACAGGGAGCTGTGAGAGTGCTGTACTGTACAGGGAGCTGTGAGAGTGCTGTACTGTACAGGGAGCTGTGAGAGTGCTGTACTGTACTGTACAGGGAGCTGTGAGAGTGCTGTACTGTACAGGGAGCTGTGAGAGTGCTGTACTGTACAGGGAGCTGTGAGAGTGCTGTACTGTACTGTACAGGGAGCTGTGAGAGTGCTGTACTGTACTGTACAGGGAGCTGTGAGAGTGCTGTACTGTACAGGGAGCTGTGAGAGTGCTGTACTGTACTGTACAGGGAGCTGTGAGAGTGCTGTACTGTACAGGGAGCTGTGAGAGTGCTGTACTGTACAGGGAGCTGTGAGAGTGCTGTACTGTACAGGGAGCTGTGAGAGTGCTGTACTGTACAGGGAGCTGTGAGAGTGCTGTACTGTACTGTACAGGGAGCTGTGAGAGTGCTGTACTGTACAGGGAGCTGTGAGAGTGCTGTACTGTACTGTACAGGGAGCTGTGGGAGTGCTGTACTGTACAGGGAGCTGTGAGAGTGCTGTACTGTACTGTACAGGGAGCTGTGAGAGTGCTGTACTGTACAGGGAGCTGTGAGAGTGCTGTACTGTACTGTACAGGGAGCTGTGAGAGTGCTGTACTGTACAGGGAGCTGTGAGAGTGCTGTACTGTACTGTACAGGGAGCTGTGAGAGTGCTGTACTGTACAGGGAGCTGTGAGAGTGCTGTACTGTACTGTACAGGGAGCTGTGAGAGTGCTGTACTGTACAGGGAGCTGTGAGAGTGCTGTACTGTACTGTACAGGGAGCTGTGAGAGTGCTGTACTGTACAGGGAGCTGTGAGAGTGCTGTACTGTACAGGGAGCTGTGAGAGTGCTGTACTGTACTGTACAGGGAGCTGTGAGAGTGCTGTACTGTACTGTACAGGGAGCTGTGAGAGTGCTGTACAGGGAGCTGTGAGAGTGCTGTACTGTACAGGGAGCTGTGAGAGTGCTGTACTGTACTGTACAGGGAGCTGTGAGAGTACTGTACTGTACAGGGAGCTGTGAGAGTGCTGTACAGGGAGCTGTGAGAGTGCTGTACTGTACAGGGAGCTGTGAGAGTGCTGTACTGTACTGTACAGGGAGCTGTGAGAGTACTGTACTGTACAGGGAGCGGTGAGTGTGCTGTACTGTACAGGGAGCTGTGAGAGTGCTGTACTGTACTGTACAGGGAGCTGTGAGAGTGCTGTACTGTACTGTACAGGGAGCTGAGAGAGTGCTGTACTGTACAGGGAGCTGTGAGAGTGCTGTACTGTACTGTACAGGGAGCTGTGAGAATACTGTACTGTACAGGGAGCTGTGAGAGTGCTGTACTGTACTGTACAGGGAGCTGTGAGAGTGCTGTACTGTACAGGGAGCTGTGAGAGTGCTGTACTGTACAGGGAGCTGTGAGAGTGCTGTACTGTACAGGGAGCTGTGAGAGTACTGTACTGTACAGGGAGCTGTGAGAGTACTGTACTGTACAGGGAGCTGTGAGAGTGCTGTACTGTACTGTACAGGGAGCTGTGAGAGTGCTGTACTGTACTGTACAGGGAGCTGTGAGAGTGCTGTACTGTACAGGGAGCTGTGAGAGTGCTGTACTGTACTGTACAGGGAGCTGTGAGAGTGCTGTACTGTACTGTACAGGGAGCTGTGAGAGTGCTGTACTGTACTGTACAGGGTACTGTGAGAGTGCTGTACTGTACAGGGAGCTGTGAGAGTGCTGTACTGTACTGTACAGGGAGCTGTGAGAGTGCTGTACTGTACAGGGAGCTGTGAGAGTGCTGTACTGTACTGTACAGGGAGCTGTGAGAGTGCTGTACTGTACAGGGAGCTGTGAGAGTGCTGTACTGTACTGTACAGGGAGCTGTGAGAGTGCTGTACTGTACAGGGAGCTGTGAGAGTGCTGTACTGTACAGGGAGCTGTGATAGTGCTGTACTGTACTGTACAGGGAGCTGTGAGAGTGCTGTACTGTACAGGGAGCTGTGAGAGTGCTGTACTGTACTGTACAGGGAGCTGTGAGAGTGCTGTACTGTACAGGGAGCTGTGAGAGTGCTGTACTGTACTGTACAGGGAGCTGTGAGAGTGCTGTACTGTACAGGGAGCTGTGAGAGTACTGTACTGTACAGGGAGCTGTGAGAGTGCTGTACTGTACAGGGAGCTGTGAGAGTGCTGTACTGTACTGTACAGGGAGCTGTGAGAGTGCTGTACTGTACAGGGAGCTGTGAGAGTGCTGTATGGTACTGTACAGGGAGCTGTGAGAGTGCTGTACTGTACAGGGAGCTGTGAGAGTGCTGTACTGTACTGTGCAGGGAGCTGTGAGAGTGCTGTACTGTACAGGGAGCTGTGAGAGTGCTGTACTGTACTGTACAGGGAGCTGTGAGAGTGCTGTACTGTACAGGGAGCTGTGAGAGGTCTGTACTGTACTGTACAGGGAGCTGAGAGAGTGCTGTACAGGGAGCTGTGAGAGTGCTGTACTGTACTGTACAGGGAGCTGTGAGAGTGCTGTACTGTACAGGGAGCTGTGAGAGTGCTGTACTGTACTGTACAGGGAGCGGAGAGAGTGCTGTACTGTACAGGGAGCTGTGAGAGTGCTGTACTGTACTGTACAGGGAGCTGTGAGAGTGCTGTACTGTACAGGGAGCTGTGAGAGTGCTGTACTGTACTGTACAGGGAGCTGTGAGAGTGCTGTACTGTACAGGGAGCTGTGAGAGTGCTGTACTGTACTGTACAGGGAGCTGTGAGAGTGCTGTACTGTACAGGGAGCTGTGAGAGTGCTGTACTGTACAGGGAGCTGTGAGAGTGCTGTACTGTACTGTACAGGGAGCTGTGAGAGTGCTGTACTGTACAGGGAGCTGTGAGAGTGCTGTACTGTACTGTACAGGGAGCTGTGAGAGTGCTGTACTGTACAGGGAGCTGTGAGAGTGCTGTACTGTACAGGGAGCTGTGAGAGTGCTGTACTGTACTGTACAGGGAGCTGTGAGAGTGCTGTACTGTACTGTACAGGGAGCTGTGAGAGTGCTGTACTGTACTGTACAGGGAGCTGTGAAGTGCTGTACTGTACTGTACAGGGAGCTGTGAGAGTGCTGTACTGTACAGGGAGCTGTGAGAGTGCTGTACTGTCCTGTACAGGGAGCTGTGAGAGTGCTGTACTGTACAGGGAGCTGTGAAGTGCTGTACTGTACTGTACAGGGAGCTGTGAGAGTGCTGTACTGTACAGGGAGCTGTGAGAGTGCTGTACTGTACTGTACAGGGAGCTGTGAGAGTGCTGTACTGTACAGGGAGCTGTGAGAGTGCTGTACTGTACAGGGAGCTGTGAGAGTGCTGTACTGTACAGGGAGCTGTGAGAGTGCTGTACTGTACAGGGAGCTGTGAGAGTGCTGTACTGTACAGGGAGCTGTGAGAGTGCTGTACTGTACTGTACAGGGAGCTGTGAGAGTGCTGTACTGTACTGTACAGGGAGCTGTGAGAGTACTGTACAGGGAGCTGTGAGAGTGCTGTACTGTACAGGGAGCTGTGAGAGTGCTGTACTGTACAGGGAGCTGTGAGAGTGCTGTACTGTACTGTACAGGGAGCTGTGAGAGTGCTGTACTGTACAGGGAGCTGTGAGAGTGCTGTACTGTACTGTACAGGGAGCTGTGAGAGTGCTGTACTGTACTGTACAGGGAGCTGTGAGAGTGCTGTACTGTACAGGGAGCTGTGAGAGTGCTGTACTGTACAGGGAGCTGTGAGAGTGCTGTACTGTACTGTACAGGGAGCTGTGAGAGTGCTGTACTGTACAGGGAGCTGTGAGAGTGCTGTACTGTACTGTACAGGGAGCTGTGAGAGTGCTGTACTGTACTGTACAGGGAGCTGTGAGAGTGCTGTACTGTACAGGGAGCTGTGAGAGTGCTGTACTGTACTGTACAGGGAGCTGTGAGAGTGCTGTACTGTACAGGGAGCTGTGAGAGTGCTGTACTGTACTGTACAGGGAGCTGTGAGAGTGCTGTACTGTACAGGGAGCTGTGAGAGTGCTGAACTGTACTGTACAGGGAGCTGTGAGAGTGCTGTACTGTACTGTACAGGGAGCTGTGAGAGTGCTGTACTGTACAGGGAGCTGTGAGAGTGCTGTACTGTACAGGGAGCTGTGAGAGTGCTGTACTGTACTGTACAGGGAGCTGTGAGAGTGCTGTACTGTACAGGGAGCTGTGAGAGTGCTGTACTGTACTGTACAGGGAGCTGTGAGAGTGCTGTACTGTACAGGGAGCTGTGAGAGTGCTGAACTGTACTGTACAGGGAGCTGTGAGAGTGCTGTACTGTACTGTACAGGGAGCTGTGAGAGTGCTGTACTGTACTGTACAGGGAGCTGTGAGAGTGCTGTACTGTACAGGGAGCTGTGAGAGTGCTGTACTGTACTGTACAGGGAGCTGTGAGAGTGCTGTACTGTACAGGGAGCTGTGAGAGTGCTGTACTGTACAGGGAGCTGTGAGAGTGCTGTACTGTACAGGGAGCTGTGAGAGTGCTGTACTGTACTGTACAGGGAGCTGTGAGAGTGCTGTACTGTACAGGGAGCTGTGAGAGGTCTGTACTGTACTGTACAGGGAGCTGAGAGAGTGCTGTACAGGGAGCTGTGAGAGTGCTGTACTGTACTGTACAGGGAGCTGTGAGAGTGCTGTACTGTACAGGGAGCTGTGAGAGTGCTGTACTGTACAGGGAGCTGTGAGAGTGCTGTACTGTACTGTACAGGGAGCGGTGAGAGTGCTGTACTGTACAGGGAGCTGTGAGAGTGCTGTACTGTACTGTACAGGGAGCTGTGAGAGTGCTGTACTGTACAGGGAGCTGTGAGAGTGCTGTACTGTACTGTACAGGGAGCTGTGAGAGTGCTGTACTGTACAGGGAGCTGTGAGAGTGCTGTACTGTACTGTACAGGGAGCTGTGAGAGTGCTGTACTGTACAGGGAGCTGTGAGAGTGCTGTACTGTACTGTACAGGGAGCTGTGAGAGTGCTGTACTGTACAGGGAGCTGTGAGAGTGCTGTACTGTACAGGGAGCTGTGAGAGTGCTGTACTGTACTGTACAGGGAGCTGTGAGAGTGCTGTACTGTACTGTACAGGGAGCTGTGAGAGTGCTGTACTGTACAGGGAGCTGTGAGAGTGCTGTACTGTACAGGGAGCTGTGAGAGTGCTGTACTGTACTGTACAGGGAGCTGTGAGAGTGCTGTACTGTACAGGGAGCTGTGAGAGTGCTGTACTGTACTGTACAGGGAGCTGTGAGAGTGCTGTACTGTACAGGGAGCTGTGAGAGTGCTGTACTGTACAGGGAGCTGTGAGAGTGCTGTACTGTACAGGGAGCTGTGAGAGTGCTGTACTGTACTGTACAGGGAGCTGTGAGAGTGCTGTACTGTACAGGGAGCTGTGAGAGTGCTGTACTGTACTGTACAGGGAGCTGTGAGAGTGCTGTACAGGGAGCTGTGAGAGTGCTGTACTGTACAGGGAGCTGTGAGAGTGCTGTACAGGGAGCTGTGAGAGTGCTGTACTGTACAGGGAGCTGTGAGAGTGCTGTACTGTACAGGGAGCTGTGAGAGTGCTGTACTGTACAGGGAGCTGTGAGAGTGCTGTACTGTACAGGGAGCTGTGAGAGTGCTGTACTGTACTGTACAGGGAGCTGTGAGAGTGCTGTACTGTACAGGGAGCTGTGAGAGTGCTGTACTGTACAGGGAGCTGTGAGAGTGCTGTACTGAACAGGGAGCTGTGAGAGTGCTGTACTGTACAGGGAGCTGTGAGAGTGCTGTATGGTACTGTACAGGGAGCTGTGAGAGTGCTGTACTGTACAGGGAGCTGTGAGAGTGCTGTACAGGGAGCTGTGAGAGTGCTGTACTGTACTGTACAGGGAGCTGTGAGAGTGCTGTACTGTACAGGGAGCTGTGAGAGTGCTGTACTGTACTGTACAGGGAGCTGTGAGAGTGCTGTACTGTACAGGGAGCTGTGAGAGTGCTGTACTGTACTGTACAGGGAGCTGTGAGAGTGCTGTACTGTACTGTACAGGGAGCTGTGAGAGTGCTGTACTGTACAGGGAGCTGTGAGAGTGCTGTACTGTACTGTACAGGGAGCTGTGAGAGTGCTGTACTGTACAGGGAGCTGCGAGAGTGCTGTACTGTACTGTACAGGGAGCTGTGAGAGTGCTGTACTGTACAGGGAGCTGTGAGAGTGCTGTACTGTACTGTACAGGGAGCTGTGAGAGTGCTGTACTGTACAGGGAGCTGTGAGAGTGCTGTACTGTACTGTACAGGGAGCTGTGAGAGTGCTGTACTGTACAGGGAGCTGTGAGAGTGCTGTACTGTACTGTACAGGGAGCTGTGAGAGTGCTGTACTGTACTGTACAGGGAGCTGTGAGAGTGCTGTACTGTACAGGGAGCTGTGAGAGTGCTGTACTGTACTGTACAGGGAGCTGTGAGAGTGCTGTACTGTACAGGGAGCTGTGAGAGTGCTGTACTGTACTGTACAGGGAGCGGTGAGAGTGCTGTACTGTACAGGGAGCTGTGAGAGTGCTGTACTGTACAGGGAGCTGTGAGAGTGCTGTACTGTACAGGGAGCTGTGAGAGTGCTGTACTGTACTGTACAGGGAGCTGTGAGAGTGCTGTACTGTACAGGGAGCTGTGAGAGTGCTGTACTGTACTGTACAGGGAGCTGTGAGAGTACTGTACTGTACAGGGAGCTGTGAGAGTGCTGTACTGTACAGGGAGCTGTGAGAGTGCTGTACTGTACTGTACAGGGAGCTGTGAGAGTGCTGTACTGTACAGGGAGCTGTGAGAGTGCTGTACTGTACTGTACAGGGAGCTGTGAGAGTGCTGTACTGTACTGTACAGGGAGCTGTGAGAGTGCTGTACTGTACAGGGAGCTGTGAGAGTGCTGTACTGTACTGTACAGGGAGCTGTGAGAGTGCTGTACTGTACTGTACAGGGAGCTGTGAGAGTGCTGTACTGTACAGGGAGCTGTGAGAGTGCTGAACTGTACTGTACAGGGAGCTGTGAGAGTGCTGTACTGTACTGTACAGGGAGCTGTGAGAGTGCTGTACTGTACAGGGAGCTGTGAGAGTGCTGTACTGTACAGGGAGCTGTGAGAGTGCTGTACTGTACTGTACAGGGAGCTGTGAGAGTGCTGTACTGTACAGGGAGCTGTGAGAGTGCTGTACTGTACTGTACAGGGAGCTGTGAGAGTGCTGTACTGTACAGGGAGCTGTGAGAGTGCTGAACTGTACTGTACAGGGAGCTGTGAGAGTGCTGTACTGTACTGTACAGGGAGCTGTGAGAGTGCTGTACTGTACTGTACAGGGAGCTGTGAGAGTGCTGTACTGTACAGGGAGCTGTGAGAGTGCTGTACTGTACTGTACAGGGAGCTGTGAGAGTGCTGTACTGTACAGGGAGCTGTGAGAGTGCTGTACTGTACAGGGAGCTGTGAGAGTGCTGTACTGTACAGGGAGCTGTGAGAGTGCTGTACTGTACTGTACAGGGAGCTGTGAGAGTGCTGTACTGTACAGGGAGCTGTGAGAGGTCTGTACTGTACTGTACAGGGAGCTGAGAGAGTGCTGTACAGGGAGCTGTGAGAGTGCTGTACTGTACTGTACAGGGAGCTGTGAGAGTGCTGTACTGTACAGGGAGCTGTGAGAGTGCTGTACTGTACAGGGAGCTGTGAGAGTGCTGTACTGTACTGTACAGGGAGCGGTGAGAGTGCTGTACTGTACTGTACAGGGAGCTGTGAGAGTGCTGTACTGTACAGGGAGCTGTGAGAGTGCTGTACTGTACTGTACAGGGAGCTGTGAGAGTGCTGTACTGTACAGGGAGCTGTGAGAGTGCTGTACTGTACTGTACAGGGAGCTGTGAGAGTGCTGTACTGTACTGTACAGGGAGCTGTGAGAGTGCTGTACTGTACAGGGAGCTGTGAGAGTGCTGTACTGTACTGTACAGGGAGCTGTGAGAGTGCTGTACTGTACTGTACAGGGAGCTGTGAGAGTGCTGTACTGTACAGGGAGCTGTGAGAGTGCTGTACTGTACTGTACAGGGAGCTGTGAGAGTGCTGTACTGTACTGTACAGGGAGCTGTGAGAGTGCTGTACTGTACAGGGAGCTGTGAGAGTGCTGTACAGGGAGCTGTGAGAGTGCTGTACTGTACTGTACAGGGAGCTGTGAGAGTGCTGTACTGTACAGGGAGCTGTGAGAGTGCTGTACTGTACTGTACAGGGAGCTGTGAGAGTGCTGTACTGTACTGTACAGGGAGCTGTGAGAGTGCTGTACTGTACAGGGAGCTGTGAGAGTGCTGTACTGTACTGTACAGGGAGCTGTGAGAGTGCTGTACTGTACTGTACAGGGAGCTGTGAGAGTGCTGTACTGTACTGTACAGGGAGCTGTGAGAGTGCTGTACTGTACAGGGAGCTGTGAGAGTGCTGTACTGTACTGTACAGGGAGCTGTGAGAGTGCTGTACTGTACAGGGAGCTGTGAGAGTGCTGTACTGTACTGTACAGGGAGCTGTGAGAGTGCTGTACTGTACAGGGAGCTGTGAGAGTGCTGTACTGTACTGTACAGGGAGCTGTGAGAGTGCTGTACTGTACAGGGAGCTGTGAGAGTGCTGTACTGTACTGTACAGGGAGCTGTGAGAGTGCTGTACTGTACTGTACAGGGAGCTGTGAGAGTGCTGTACTGTACAGGGAGCTGTGAGAGTGCTGTACTGTACAGGGAGCTGTGAGAGTGCTGTACTGTACTGTACAGGGAGCTGTGAGAGTGCTGTACTGTACAGGGAGCTGTGAGAGTGCTGTACTGTACAGGGAGCTGTGAGAGTGCTGTACTGTACAGGGAGCTGTGAGAGTGCTGTACTGTACAGGGAGCTGTGAGAGTGCTGTACTGTACTGTACAGGGAGCTGTGAGAGTGCTGTACTGTACAGGGAGCTGTGAGAGTGCTGTACTGTACTGTACAGGGAGCTGTGAGAGTGCTGTACTGTACAGGGAGCTGTGAGAGTGCTGTACAGGGAGCTGTGAGAGTGCTGTACTGTACAGGGAGCTGTGAGAGTGCTGTACTGTACAGGGAGCTGTGAGAGTGCTGTACTGTACTGTACAGGGAGCTGTGAGAGTGCTGTACTGTACAGGGAGCTGTGAGAGTGCTGTACTGTACTGTACAGGGAGCTGTGAGAGTGCTGTACAGGGAGCTGTGAGAGTGCTGTACTGTACAGGGAGCTGTGAGAGTGCTGTACTGTACAGGGAGCTGTGAGAGTGCTGTACAGGGAGCTGTGAGAGTTCTGTACTGTACTGTACAGGGAGCTGTGAGAGTGCTGTACTGTACTGTACAGGGAGCTGTGAGAGTGCTGTACTGTACAGGGAGCTGTGAGAGTGCTGTACTGTACTGTACAGGGAGCTGTGAGAGTGCTGTACTGTACTGTACAGGGAGCTGTGAGAGTGCTGTACTGTACTGTACAGGGAGCTGTGAGAGTGCTGTACTGTACTGTACAGGGAGCTGTGAGAGTGCTGTACTGTACAGGGAGCTGTGAGAGTGCTGTACTGTACTGTACAGGGAGCTGTGAGAGTGCTGTACTGTACTGTACAGGGAGCTGTGAGAGTGCTGTACTGTACTGTACAGGGAGCTGTGAGAGTGCTGTACTGTACAGGGAGCTGTGAGAGTGCTGTACTGTACTGTACAGGGAGCTGTGAGAGTGCTGTACTGTACAGGGAGCTGTGAGAGTGCTGTACTGTACTGTACAGGGAGCTGTGAGAGTGCTGTACTGTACAGGGAGCTGTGAGAGTGCTGTACTGTACAGGGAGCTGTGAGAGTGCTGTACTGTACTGTACAGGGAGCTGTGAGAGTGCTGTACTGTACTGTACAGGGAGCTGTGAGAGTGCTGTACTGTACAGGGAGCTGTGAGAGTGCTGTACTGTACAGGGAGCTGTGAGAGTGCTGTACTGTACTGTACAGGGAGCTGTGAGAGTGCTGTACTGTACAGGGAGCTGTGAGAGTGCTGTACTGTACAGGGAGCTGTGAGAGTGCTGTACTGTACAGGGAGCTGTGAGAGTGCTGTACTGTACAGGGAGCTGTGAGAGTGCTGTACTGTACTGTACAGGGAGCTGTGAGAGTGCTGTACTGTACAGGGAGCTGTGAGAGTGCTGTACTGTACTGTACAGGGAGCTGTGAGAGTGCTGTACTGTACAGGGAGCTGTGAGAGTGCTGTACAGGGAGCTGTGAGAGTGCTGTACTGTACAGGGAGCTGTGAGAGTGCTGTACTGTACAGGGAGCTGTGAGAGTGCTGTACTGTACTGTACAGGGAGCTGTGAGAGTGCTGTACTGTACAGGGAGCTGTGAGAGTGCTGTACTGTACAGGGAGCTGTGAGAGTGCTGTACTGTACTGTACAGGGAGCTGTGAGAGTGCTGTACTGTACAGGGAGCTGTGAGAGTGCTGTACTGTACTGTACAGGGAGCTGTGAGAGTGCTGTACTGTACAGGGAGCTGTGAGAGTGCTGTACTGTACTGTACAGGGAGCTGTGAGAGTGCTGTACTGTACAGGGAGCTGTGAGAGTGCTGTACTGTACTGTACAGGGAGCTGTGAGAGTGCTGTACTGTACTGTACAGGGAGCTGTGAGAGTGCTGTACTGTACTGTACAGGGAGCTGTGAGAGTGCTGTACTGTACAGGGAGCTGTGAGAGTGCTGTACTGTACTGTACAGGGAGCTGTGAGAGTGCTGTACTGTACAGGGAGCTGTGAGAGTGCTGTACTGTACTGTACAGGGAGCTGTGAGAGTGCTGTACTGTACTGTACAGGGAGCTGTGAGAGTGCTGTACTGTACTGTACAGGGAGCTGTGAGAGTGCTGTACTGTACAGGGAGCTGTGAGAGTGCTGTACTGTACAGGGAGCTGTGAGAGTGCTGTACTGTACTGTACAGGGAGCTGTGAGAGTGCTGTACTGTACAGGGAGCTGTGAGAGTGCTGTACTGTACTGTACAGGGAGCTGTGAGAGTGCTGTACTGTACAGTACAGGGAGCTGTGAGAGTGCTGTACTGTACAGGGAGCTGTGAGAGTGCTGTACTGTACAGGGAGCTGTGAGAGTGCTGTACTGTACTGTACAGGGAGCTGTGAGAGTGCTGTACTGTACTGTACAGGGAGCTGTGAGAGTGCTGTACTGTACAGGGAGCTGTGAGAGTGCTGTACTGTACTGTACAGGGAGCTGTGAGAGTGCTGTACTGTACAGGGAGCTGTGAGAGTGCTGTACTGTACTGTACAGGGAGCTGTGAGAGTGCTGTACTGTACTGTACAGGGAGCTGTGAGAGTGCTGTACTGTACAGGGAGCTGTGAGAGTGCTGTACTGTACTGTACAGGGAGCTGTGAGAGTGCTGTACTGTACAGGGAGCTGTGAGAGTGCTGTACTGTACTGTACAGGGAGCTGTGAGAGTGCTGTACTGTACTGTACAGGGAGCTGTGAGAGTGCTGTACTGTACAGGGAGCTGTGAGAGTGCTGTACTGTACTGTACAGGGAGCTGTGAGAGTGCTGTACTGTACAGGGAGCTGTGAGAGTGCTGTACTGTACTGTACAGGGAGCTGTGAGAGTGCTGTAGTGTACTGTACAGGGAGCTGTGAGACTACTGTACTGTACAGGGAGCTGTGAGAGTGCTGTACAGGGAGCTGTGAGAGTGCTGTACTGTACTGTACAGGGAGCTGTGAGAGTGCTGTACAGGGAGCTGTGAGAGTGCTGTACTGTACTGTACAGGGAGCTGTGAGAGTGCTGTACTGTACAGGGAGCTGTGGGAGTGCTGTACTGTACTGTACAGGGAGCTGTGAGAGTGCTGTACTGTACAGGGAGCTGTGAGAGTGCTGTACTGTACAGGGAGCTGTGAGAGTGCTGTACTGTACAGGGAGCTGTGAGAGTGCTGTACTGTACTGTACAGGGAGCTGTGAGAGTGCTGTACTGTACTGTACAGGGAGCTGTGAGAGTGCTGTACTGTACTGTACAGGGAGCTGTGAGAGTGCTGTACTGTACTGTACAGGGAGCTGTGAGAGTGCTGTACTGTACAGGGAGCTGTGAGAGTGCTGTACTGTACTGTACAGGGAGCTGTGAGAGTGCTGTACTGTACAGTGAGCTGTGAGAGTGCTGTACTGTACTGTACAGGGAGCTGTGAGAGTGCTGTACTGTACAGGGAGCTGTGAGAGTGCTGTACTGTACTGTACAGGGAGCTGTGAGAGTGCTGTACTGTACAGGGAGCTGTGAGAGTGCTGTACTGTACTGTACAGGGAGCTGTGAGAGTGCTGTACTGTACTGTACAGGGAGCTGTGAGAGTGCTGTACTGTACAGGGAGCTGTGAGAGTGCTGTACTGTACTGTACAGGGAGCTGTGAGAGTGCTGTACTGTACTGTACAGGGAGCTGTGAGAGTGCTGTACTGTACAGGGAGCTGTGAGAGTGCTGTACTGTACTGTACAGGGAGCTGTGAGAGTGCTGTACTGTACAGGGAGCTGTGAGAGTGCTGTACTGTACTGTACAGGGAGCTGTGAGAGTGCTGTACTGTACTGTACAGGGAGCTGTGAGAGTGCTGTACTGTACAGGGAGCTGTGAGAGTGCTGTACTGTACTGTACAGGGAGCTGTGAGAGTGCTGTACTGTACTGTACAGGGAGCTGTGAGAGTGCTGTACTGTACTGTACAGGGAGCTGTGAGAGTGCTGTACTGTACAGGGAGCTGTGAGAGTGCTGTACTGTACTGTACAGGGAGCTGTGAGAGTGCTGTACTGTACAGGGAGCTGTGAGAGTGCTGTACTGTACTGTACAGGGAGCTGTGAGAGTGCTGTACTGTACAGGGAGCTGTGAGAGTGCTGTACTGTACTGTACAGGGAGCTGTGAGAGTGCTGTACTGTACAGGGAGCTGTGAGAGTGCTGTACTGTACTGTACAGGGAGCTGTGAGAGTGCTGTACTGTACTGTACAGGGAGCTGTGAGAGTGCTGTACTGTACAGGGAGCTGTGAGAGTGCTGTACTGTACAGGGAGCTGTGAGAGTGCTGTACTGTACTGTACAGGGAGCTGTGAGAGTGCTGTACTGTACAGGGAGCTGTGAGAGTGCTGTACTGTACAGGGAGCTGTGAGAGTGCTGTACTGTACAGGGAGCTGTGAGAGTGCTGTACTGTACAGGGAGCTGTGAGAGTGCTGTACTGTACTGTACAGGGAGCTGTGAGAGTGCTGTACTGTACAGGGAGCTGTGAGAGTGCTGTACTGTACTGTACAGGGAGCTGTGAGAGTGCTGTACTGTACAGGGAGCTGTGAGAGTGCTGTACAGGGAGCTGTGAGAGTGCTGTACTGTACAGGGAGCTGTGAGAGTGCTGTACTGTACAGGGAGCTGTGAGAGTGCTGTACTGTACTGTACAGGGAGCTGTGAGAGTGCTGTACTGTACTGTACAGGGAGCTGTGAGAGTGGTGTACAGGGAGCTGTGAGAGTGCTGTACTGTACAGGGAGCTGTGAGAGTGCTGTACTGTACTGTACAGGGAGCTGTGAGAGTGCTGTACTGTACTGTACAGGGAGCTGTGAGAGTGCTGTACAGGGAGCTGTGAGAGTGCTGTACTGTACTGTACAGGGAGCTGTGAGAGTGCTGTACTGTACAGGGAGCTGTGAGAGTGCTGTACTGTACTGTACAGGGAGCTGTGAGAGTGCTGTACTGTACTGTACAGGGAGCTGTGAGAGTGCTGTACTGTACTGTACAGGGAGCTGTGAGAGTGCTGTACTGTACAGGGAGCTGTGAGAGTGCTGTACAGGGAGCTGTGAGAGTGCTGTACTGTACTGTACAGGGAGCTGTGAGAGTGCTGTACTGTACAGGGAGCTGTGAGAGTGCTGTACAGGGAGCTGTGAGAGTGCTGTACTGTACAGGGAGCTGTGAGAGTGCTGTACTGTACAGGGAGCTGTGAGAGTGCTGTACTGTACAGGGAGCTGTGAGAGTGCTGTACAGGGAGCTGTGAGAGTGCTGTACTGTACTGTACAGGGAGCTGTGAGAGTGCTGTACTGTACAGGGAGCTGTGAGAGTGCTGTACTGTACTGTACAGGGAGCTGTGAGAGTGCTGTACAGGGAGCTGTGAGAGTGCTGTACTGTACAGGGAGCTGTGAGAGTGCTGTACTGTACAGGGAGCTGTGAGAGTGCTGTACTGTACTGTACAGGGAGCTGTGAGAGTGCTGTACTGTACAGGGAGCTGTGAGAGTGCTGTACTGTACTGTACAGGGAGCTGTGAGAGTGCTGTACTGTACAGGGAGCTGTGAGAGTGCTGTACTGTACTGTACAGGGAGCTGTGAGAGTGCTGTACTGTACTGTACAGGGAGCTGTGAGAGTGCTGTACTGTACAGGGAGCTGTGAGAGTGATGTACTGTACTGTTCAGGGAGCTGTGAGAGTGCTGTACTGTACTGTACAGGGAGCTGTGAGAGTGCTGTACTGTACTGTACAGGGAGCTGTGAGAGTACTGTACAGGGAGCTGTGAGAGTGCTGTACTGTTCAGGGAGCTGTGAGAGTGCTGTACTGTACTGTACAGGGAGCTGTGAGAGTGCTGTACTGTACTGTACAGGGAGCTGTGAGAGTGCTGTACTGTACTGTACAGGGAGCTGTGAGAGTGCTGTACTGTACAGGGAGCTGTGAGAGTGCTGTACTGTACTGTACAGGGAGCTGTGAGAGTGCTGTACTGTACAGGGAGCTGTGAGAGTGCTGTACTGTACAGGGAGCTGTGAGAGTGCTGTACTGTACTGTACAGGGAGCTGTGAGAGTGCTGTACTGTACAGGGAGCTGTGAGAGTGCTGTACTGTAATGTACAGGGAGCTGTGAGAGTGCTGTACTGTACAGGGAGCTGTGAGAGTGCTGTACTGTACTGTACAGGGAGCTGTGAGAGTGCTGTACTGTACAGGGAGCTGTGAGAGTGCTGTACTGTACTGTACAGGGAGCTGTGAGAGTGCTGTACTGTACAGGGAGCTGTGAGAGTGCTGTACTGTACAGGGAGCTGTGAGAGTTCTGTACTGTACTGTACAGGGAGCTGTGAGAGTGCTGTACTGTACAGGGAGCTGTGAGAGTGCTGTACTGTACAGGGAGCTGTGAGAGTGCTGTACTGTACTGTACAGGGAGCTGTGAGAGTGCTGTACTGTACAGTGAGCTGTGAGAGTGCTGTACTGTACAGGGAGCTGTGAGAGTGCTGTACTGTACAGGGAGCTGTGAGAGTGCTGTACTGTACTGTACAGGGAGCTGTGAGAGTGCTGTACTGTACAGGGAGCTGTGAGAGTGCTGTACTGTACAGGGAGCTGTGAGAGTGCTGTACTGTACTGTACAGGGAGCTGTGAGAGTACTGTACTGTACAGGGAGCTGTGAGAGTGCTGTACTGTACTGTACAGGGAGCTGTGAGAGTGCTGTACTGTACAGGGAGCTGTGAGAGTGCTGTACTGTACAGGGAGCTGTGAGAGTGCTGTACTGTACTGTGCAGGGAGCTGCGAGAGTACTGTACTGTACAGGGAGCTGTGAGAGTGCTGTACTGTACTGTACAGGGAGCTGTGAGAGTGCTGTACTGTACAGGGAGCTGTGAGAGTGCTGTACTGTACTGTACAGGGAGCTGTGAGAGTGCTGTACTGTACAGGGAGCTGTGAGAGTGCTGTACTGTACTGTACAGGGAGCTGTGAGAGTGCTGTACTGTACTGTACAGGGAGCTGTGAGAGTGCTGTACTGTACTGTACAGGGAGCTGTGAGAGTGCTGTACTGTACAGGGAGCTGTGAGAGTGCTGTACTGTACTGTACTGGGAGCTGCGAGAGTACTGTACTGTACAGGGAGCTGTGAGAGTGCTGTACTGTACTGTACAGGGAGCTGTGAGAGTGCTGTACTGTACAGGGAGCTGTGAGAGTGCTGTACTGTACTGTACAGGGAGCTGTGAGAGTGCTGTACTGTACAGGGAGCTGTGAGAGTGCTGTACTGTACTGTACAGGGAGCTGTGAGAGTGCTGTACTGTACTGTACAGGGAGCTGTGAGAGTGCTGTACTGTACTGTACAGGGAGCTGTGAGAGTGCTGTACTGTACAGGGAGCTGTGAGAGTGCTGTACTGTACAGGGAGCTGTGAGAGTGCTGTACTGTACTGTACAGGGAGCTGTGAGAGTGCTGTACTGTACAGGGAGCTGTGAGAGTGCTGTACTGTACAGGGAGCTGTGAGAGTGCTGTACTGTACAGGGAGCTGTGAGAGTGCTGTACTGTACTGTACAGGGAGCTGTGAGAGTGCTGTACTGTACTGTACAGGGAGCTGTGAGAGTGCTGTACTGTACTGTACAGGGAGCTGTGAGAGTGCTGTACTGTACTGTACAGGGAGCTGTGAGAGTGCTGTACTGTACTGTACAGGGAGCTGTGAGAGTGCTGTACTGTACTGTACAGGGAGCTGTGAGAGTGCTGTACTGTACAGGGAGCTGTGAGAGTGCTGTACTGTACTGTACAGGGAGCTGTGAGAGTGCTGTACTGTACAGGGAGCTGTGAGAGTGCTGTACTGTACTGTACAGGGAGCTGTGAGAGTGCTGTACTGTACTGTACAGGGAGCTGTGAGAGTGCTGTACTGTACAGGGAGCTGTGAGAGTGCTGTACTGTACTGTACAGGGAGCTGTGAGAGTGCTGTACTGTACTGTACAGGGAGCTGTGAGAGTGCTGTACTGTACAGGGAGCTGTGAGAGTGCTGTACTGTACAGGGAGCTGTGAGAGTGCTGAACTGTACAGGGAGCTGTGAGAGTGCTGTACTGTACTGTACAGGGAGCTGTGAGAGTGCTGTACTGTACTGTACAGGGAGCTGTGAGAGTGCTGTACTGTACAGGGAGCTGTGAGAGTGCTGTACTGTACTGTACAGGGAGCTGTGAGAGTGCTGTACTGTACAGGGAGCTGTGAGAGTGCTGTACTGTACAGGGAGCTGTGAGAGTGCTGTACTGTACTGTACAGGGAGCTGTGAGAGTGCTGTACTGTACTGTACAGGGAGCTGTGAGAGTGCTGTACTGTACTGTACAGGGAGCTGTGAGAGTGCTGTACTGTACTGTACAGGGAGCTGTGAGAGTGCTGTACTGTACAGGGAGCTGTGAGAGTGCTGTACTGTACTGTACAGGGAGCTGTGAGAGTGCTGTACTGTACAGGGAGCTGTGAGAGTGCTGTACAGGGAGCTGTGAGAGTGCTGTACTGTACAGGGAGCTGTGAGAGTGCTGTACTGTACAGGGAGCTGTGAGAGTGCTGTACTGTACAGGGAGCTGTGAGAGTGCTGTACAGGGAGCTGTGAGAGTTCTGTACTGTACTGTACAGGGAGCTGTGAGAGTGCTGTACTGTACAGGGAGCTGTGAGAGTGCTGTACTGTACTGTACAGGGAGCTGTGAGAGTGCTGTACTGTACAGGGAGCTGTGAGAGTGCTGTACTGTACAGGGAGCTGTGAGAGTGCTGTACTGTACTGTACAGGGAGCTGTGAGAGTGCTGTACTGTACTGTACAGGGAGCTGTGAGAGTGCTGTACTGTACAGGGAGCTGTGAGAGTGCTGTACTGTACTGTACAGGGAGCTGTGAGAGTGCTGTACTGTACTGTACAGGGAGCTGTGAGAGTGCTGTACTGTACTGTACAGGGAGCTGTGAGAGTGCTGTACTGTACTGTACAGGGAGCTGTGAGAGTGCTGTACTGAACTGTACAGGGAGCTGTGAGAGTGCTGTACTGTACAGGGAGCTGTGAGAGTGCTGTACTGTACAGGGAGCTGTGAG
Organism: Hemiscyllium ocellatum; assembly: GCF_020745735.1. Taxonomy (NCBI): domain Eukaryota; kingdom Metazoa; phylum Chordata; class Chondrichthyes; order Orectolobiformes; family Hemiscylliidae; genus Hemiscyllium; species Hemiscyllium ocellatum. The sequence continues at coordinate 45,281 of NW_026867770.1, forward strand.
AGTGCTGTACTGTACAGGGAGCTGTGAGAGTGCTGTACTGTACTGTACAGGGAGCTGTGAGAGTGCTGTACTGTACAGGGAGCTGTGAGAGTGCTGTACTGTACTGTACAGGGAGCTGTGAGAGTGCTGTACTGTACAGGGAGCTGTGAGAGTGCTGTACTGTACTGTACAGGGAGCTGTGAGAGTGCTGTACTGTACTGTACAGGGAGCTGTGAGAGTGCTGTACTGTACTGTACAGGGAGCTGTGAGAGTGCTGTACTGTACAGGGAGCTGTGAGAGTGCTGTAGTGTACTGTACAGGGAGCTGTGAGAGTGCTGTACTGTACAGGGAGCTGTGAGAGTGCTGTACTGTACTGTACAGGGAGCTGTGAGAGTGCTGTACTGTACAGGGAGCTGTGAGAGTGCTGTACTGTACAGGGAGCTGTGAGAGTGCTGTACTGTACTGTACAGGGAGCTGTGAGAGTGCTGTACTGTACTGTACAGGGAGCTGTGAGAGTGCTGTACTGTACTGTACAGGGAGCTGTGAGAGTGCTGTACTGTACTGTACAGGGAGCTGTGAGAGTGCTGTACTGTACAGGGAGCTGTGAGAGTGCTGTACTGTACTGTACAGGGAGCTGTGAGAGTGCTGTACTGTACAGGGAGCTGTGAGAGTGCTGTACTGTACTGTACAGGGAGCTGTGAGAGTGCTGTACTGTACAGGGAGCTGTGAGAGTGCTGTACTGTACTGTACAGGGAGCTGTGAGAGTGCTGTACTGTACAGGGAGCTGTGAGAGTGCTGTACTGTACTGTACAGGGAGCTGTGAGAGTGCTGTACTGTACTGTACAGGGAGCTGTGAGAGTGCTGTACTGTACTGTACAGGGAGCTGTGAGAGTGCTGTACTGTACAGGGAGCTGTGAGAGTGCTGTACTGTACTGTACAGGGAGCTGTGAGAGTGCTGTACTGTACAGGGAGCTGTGAGAGTGCTGTACTGTACAGGGAGCTGTGAGAGTGCTGTACTGTACTGTACAGGGAGCTGTGAGAGTGCTGTACTGTACAGGGAGCTGTGAGAGTGCTGTACTGTACTGTACAGGGAGCTGTGAGAGTGCTGTACTGTACAGGGAGCTGTGAGAGTGCTGTACTGTACTGTACAGGGAGCTGTGAGAGTGCTGTACTGTACAGGGAGCTGTGAGAGTGCTGTACTGTACTGTACAGGGAGCTGTGAGAGTACTGTACTGTACAGGGAGCTGTGAGAGTGCTGTACTGTACTGTACAGGGAGCTGTGAGAGTGCTGTACTGTACAGGGAGCTGTGAGAGTGCTGTACTGTACTGTACAGGGAGCTGTGAGAGTGCTGTACTGTACTGTACAGGGAGCTGTGAGAGTGCTGTACTGTACAGGGAGCTGTGAGAGTGCTGTACTGTACTGTACAGGGAGCTGTGAGAGTGCTGTACTGTACTGTACAGGGAGCTGTGAGAGTGCTGTACTGTACTGTACAGGGAGCTGTGAGAGTGCTGTACTGTACAGGGAGCTGTGAGAGTGCTGTACTGTACAGGGAGCTGTGAGAGTGCTGTACTGTACTGTACAGGGAGCTGTGAGAGTGCTGTACTGTACAGGGAGCTGTGAGAGTGCTGTACTGTACTGTACAGGGAGCTGTGAGAGTGCTGTACTGTACAGGGAGCTGTGAGAGTGCTGTACTGTACTGTACAGGGAGCTGTGAGAGTGCTGTACTGTACAGGGAGCTGTGAGAGTGCTGTACTGTACTGTACAGGGAGCTGTGAGAGTGCTGTACTGTACAGGGAGCTGTGAGAGTGCTGTACTGTACAGGGAGCTGTGAGAGTGCTGTACTGTACTGTACAGGGAGCTGTGAGAGTGCTGTACTGTACTGTACAGGGAGCTGTGAGAGTGCTGTACTGTACTGTACAGGGAGCTGTGAGAGTGCTGTACTGTACTGTACAGGGAGCTGTGAGAGTGCTGTACTGTACTGTACAGGGAGCTGTGAGAGTGCTGTACTGTACAGGGAGCTGTGAGAGTGCTGTACTGTACAGGGAGCTGTGAGAGTGCTGTACTGTACTGTACAGGGAGCTGTGAGAGTGCTGTACTGTACAGGGAGCTGTGAGAGTGCTGTACTGTACTGGGAGCTGTGAGAGTGCTGTACTGTACAGGGAGCTGTGAGAGTGCTGTACTGTACTGTACAGGGAGCTGTGAGAGTGCTGTACTGTACTGTACAGGGAGCTGTGAGAGTGCTGTACTGTACTGTACAGGGAGCTGTGAGAGTGCTGTACTGTACTGTACAGGGAGCTGTGAGAGTGCTGTACTGTACTGTACAGGGAGCTGTGAGAGTGCTGTACTGTACTGTACAGGGAGCTGTGAGAGTGCTGTACTGTACAGGGAGCTGTGAGAGTGCTGTACTGTACTGTACAGGGAGCTGTGAGAGTGCTGTACTGTACTGTACAGGGAGCTGTGAGAGTGCTGTACTGTACTGTACAGGGAGCTGTGAGAGTGCTGTACTGTACAGGGAGCTGTGAGAGTGCTGTACTGTACTGTACAGGGAGCTGTGAGAGTGCTGTACTGTACTGTACAGGGAGCTGTGAGAGTGCTGTACTGTACAGGGAGCTGTGAGAGTGCTGTACTGTACTGTACAGGGAGCTGTGAGAGTGCTGTACTGTACAGGGAGCTGTGAGAGTGCTGTACTGTACTGTACAGGGAGCTGTGAGAGTGCTGTACTGTACTGTACAGGGAGCTGTGAGAGTGCTGTACTGTACAGGGAGCTGTGAGAGTGCTGTACTGTACTGTACAGGGAGCTGTGAGAGTGCTGTACTGTACAGGGAGCTGTGAGAGTGCTGTACTGTACTGTACAGGGAGCTGTGAGAGTGCTGTACTGTACAGGGAGCTGTGAGAGTGCTGTACTGTACTGTACAGGGAGCTGTGAGAGTGCTGTACTGTACTGTACAGGGAGCTGTGAGAGTGCTGTACTGTACAGGGAGCTGTGAGAGTGCTGTACTGTACAGGGAGCTGTGAGAGTGCTGTACTGTACAGGGAGCTGTGAGAGTGCTGTACTGTACTGTACAGGGAGCTGTGAGAGTGCTGTACTGTACAGGGAGCTGTGAGAGTGCTGTACTGTACAGGGAGCTGTGAGAGTGCTGTACTGTACTGTACAGGGAGCTGTGAGAGTGCTGTACTGTACAGGGAGCTGTGAGAGTGCTGTACTGTACTGTACAGGGAGCTGTGAGAGTGCTGTACTGTACAGGGAGCTGTGAGAGTGCTGTACTGTACTGTACAGGGAGCTGTGAGAGTGCTGTACTGTACAGGGAGCTGTGAGAGTGCTGTACTGTACAGGGAGCTGTGAGAGTGCTGTACTGTACTGTACAGGGAGCTGTGAGAGTGCTGTACTGTACAGGGAGCTGTGAGAGTGCTGTACTGTACTGTACAGGGAGCTGTGAGAGTGCTGTACTGTACAGGGAGCTGTGAGAGTGCTGTACTGTACTGTACAGGGAGCTGTGAGAGTGCTGTACTGTACAGGGAGCTGTGAGAGTGCTGTACTGTACTGTACAGGGAGCTGTGAGAGTGCTGTACTGTACAGGGAGCTGTGAGAGTGCTGTACTGTACTGTACAGGGAGCTGTGAGAGTGCTGTACTGTACAGGGAGCTGTGAGAGTGCTGTACTGTACTGTACAGGGAGCTGTGAGAGTGCTGTACTGTACAGGGAGCTGTGAGAGTGCTGTACTGTACTGTACAGGGAGCTGTGAGAGTGCTGTACTGTACAGGGAGCTGTGAGAGTGCTGTACTGTACTGTACAGGGAGCTGTGAGAGTGCTGTACTGTACAGGGAGCTGTGAGAGTGCTGTACTGTACAGGGAGCTGTGAGAGTGCTGTACTGTACTGTACAGGGAGCTGTGAGAGTGCTGTACTGTACAGGGAGCTGTGAGAGTGCTGTACTGTACTGTACAGGGAGCTGTGAGAGTGCTGTACTGTACAGTACAGGAGCTGTGAGAGTGCTGTACTGTACTGTACAGGGAGCTGTGAGAGTGCTGTACTGTACAGGGAGCTGTGAGAGTGCTGTACTGTACTGTACAGGGAGCTGTGAGAGTGCTGTACTGTACTGTACAGGGAGCTGTGAGAGTGCTGTACTGTACTGTACAGGGAGCTGTGAGAGTGCTGTACTGTACTGTACAGGGAGCTGTGAGAGTGCTGTACTGTACAGGGAGCTGTGAGAGTGCTGTACTGTACTGTACAGGGAGCTGTGAGAGTGCTGTACTGTACAGGGAGCTGTGAGAGTGCTGTACTGTACTGTACAGGGAGCTGTGAGAGTGCTGTACTGTACAGGGAGCTGTGAGAGTGCTGTACTGTACTGTACAGGGAGCTGTGAGAGTGCTGTACTGTACAGGGAGCTGTGAGAGTGCTGTACTGTACTGTACAGGGAGCTGTGAGAGTGCTGTACTGTACTGTACAGGGAGCTGTGAGAGTGCTGTACTGTACAGGGAGCTGTGAGAGTGCTGTACTGTACAGGGAGCTGTGAGAGTGCTGTACTGTACTGTACAGGGAGCTGTGAGAGTGCTGTACTGTACTGTACAGGGAGCTGTGAGAGTGCTGTACTGTACTGTACAGGGAGCTGTGAGAGTGCTGTACTGTACTGTACAGGGAGCTGTGAGAGTGCTGTACTGTACTGTACAGGGAGCTGTGAGAGTGCTGTACTGTACAGGGAGCTGTGAGAGTGCTGTACTGTACAGGGAGCTGTGAGAGTGCTGTACTGTACTGTACAGGGAGCTGTGAGAGTGCTGTACTGTACAGGGAGCTGTGAGAGTGCTGTACTGTACAGGGAGCTGTGAGAGTGCTGTACTGTACAGGGAGCTGTGAGAGTGCTGTACTGTACTGTACAGGGAGCTGTGAGAGTGCTGTACTGTACTGTACAGGGAGCTGTGAGAGTGCTGTACTGTACTGTACAGGGAGCTGTGAGAGTGCTGTACTGTACTGTACAGGGAGCTGTGAGAGTGCTGTACTGTACTGTACAGGGAGCTGTGAGAGTGCTGTACTGTACAGGGAGCTGTGAGAGTGCTGTACTGTACTGTACAGGGAGCTGTGAGTGCTGTACTGTACTGTACAGGGAGCTGTGAGAGTGCTGTACTGTACAGGGAGCTGTGAGAGTGCTGTACTGTACTGTACAGGGAGCTGTGAGAGTGCTGTACTGTACTGTACAGGGAGCTGTGAGAGTGCTGTACTGTACAGGGAGCTGTGAGAGTGCTGTACTGTACTGTACAGGGAGCTGTGAGAGTGCTGTACTGTACAGGGAGCTGTGAGAGTGCTGTACTGTACTGTACAGGGAGCTGTGAGAGTGCTGTACTGTACAGGGAGCTGTGAGAGTGCTGTACTGTACTGTACAGGGAGCTGTGAGAGTGCTGTACTGTACAGGGAGCTGTGAGAGTGCTGTACTGTACTGTACAGGGAGCTGTGAGAGTGCTGTACTGTACTGTACAGGGAGCTGTGAGAGTGCTGTACTGTACAGGGAGCTGTGAGAGTGCTGTACTGTACTGTACAGGGAGCTGTGAGAGTGCTGTACTGTACAGGGAGCTGTGAGAGTGCTGTACTGTACAGGGAGCTGTGAGAGTGCTGTACTGTACTGTACAGGGAGCTGTGAGAGTGCTGTACTGTACTGTACAGGGAGCTGTGAGAGTGCTGTACTGTACTGTACAGGGAGCTGTGAGAGTGCTGTACTGTACTGTACAGGGAGCTGTGAGAGTGCTGTACTGTACAGGGAGCTGTGAGAGTGCTGTACTGTACAGGGAGCTGTGAGAGTGCTGTACTGTACTGTACAGGGAGCTGTGAGAGTGCTGTACTGTACAGGGAGCTGTGAGAGTGCTGTACTGTACAGGGAGCTGTGAGAGTGCTGTACTGTACAGGGAGCTGTGAGAGTGCTGTACTGTACAGGGAGCTGTGAGAGTGCTGTACTGTACAGGGAGCTGTGAGAGTGCTGTACTGTACTGTACAGGGAGCTGTGAGAGTGCTGTACTGTACTGTACAGGGAGCTGTGAGAGTGCTGTACTGTACTGTACAGGGAGCTGTGAGAGTGCTGTACTGTACTGTACAGGGAGCTGTGAGAGTGCTGTACTGTACTGTACAGGGAGCTGTGAGAGTGCTGTACTGTACTGTACAGGGAGCTGTGAGAGTACTGTACAGGGAGCTGTGAGAGTGCTGTACTGTACTGTACAGGGAGCTGTGAGAGTGCTGTACTGTACTGTACAGGGAGCTGTGAGAGTGCTGTACTGTACTGTACAGGGAGCTGTGAGAGTACTGTACAGGGAGCTGTGAGAGTGCTGTACTGTACTGTACAGGGAGCTGTGAGAGTGCTGTACTGTACAGGGAGCTGTGAGAGTGCTGTACTGTACTGTACAGGGAGCTGTGAGAGTGCTGTACTGTACTGTACAGGGAGCTGTGAGAGTGCTGTACTGTACTGTACAGGGAGCTGTGAGAGTGCTGTACTGTACAGGGAGCTGTGAGAGTGCTGTACTGTACTGTACAGGGAGCTGTGAGAGTGCTGTACTGTACAGGGAGCTGTGAGAGTGCTGTACTGTACTGTACAGGGAGCTGTGAGAGTGCTGTACTGTACAGGGAGCTGTGAGAGTGCTGTACTGTACTGTACAGGGAGCTGTGAGAGTGCTGTACTGTACTGTACAGGGAGCTGTGAGAGTGCTGTACTGTACAGGGAGCTGTGAGAGTGCTGTACTGTACTGTACAGGGAGCTGTGAGAGTGCTGTACTGTACAGGGAGCTGTGAGAGTGCTGTACTGTACTGTACAGGGAGCTGTGAGAGTGCTGTACTGTACAGGGAGCTGTGAGAGTGCTGTACTGTACTGTACAGGGAGCTGTGAGAGTGCTGTACTGTACAGGGAGCTGTGAGAGTGCTGTACTGTACAGGGAGCTGTGAGAGTGCTGTACTGTACTGTACAGGGAGCTGTGAGAGTGCTGTACTGTACAGGGAGCTGTGAGAGTGCTGTACTGTACAGGGAGCTGTGAGAGTGCTGTACTGTACAGGGAGCTGTGAGAGTGCTGTACTGTACAGGGAGCTGTGAGAGTGCTGTACTGTACTGTACAGGGAGCTGTGAGAGTGCTGTACTGTACAGGGAGCTGTGAGAGTGCTGTACTGTACAGGGAGCTGTGAGAGTGCTGTACTGTACAGGGAGCTGTGAGAGTGCTGTACTGTACTGTACAGGGAGCTGTGAGAGTGCTGTACTGTACAGGGAGCTGTGAGAGTGCTGTACTGTACAGGGAGCTGTGAGAGTGCTGTACTGTACTGTACAGGGAGCTGTGAGAGTGCTGTACTGTACAGGGAGCTGTGAGAGTGCTGTACTGTACTGTACAGGGAGCTGTGAGAGTGCTGTACTGTACAGGGAGCTGTGAGAGTGCTGTACTGTACTGTACAGGGAGCTGTGAGAGTGCTGTACTGTACAGGGAGCTGTGAGAGTGCTGTACTGTACTGTACAGGGAGCTGTGAGAGTGCTGTACTGTACTGTACAGGGAGCTGTGAGAGTGCTGTACTGTACTGTACAGGGAGCTGTGAGAGTGCTGTACTGTACAGGGAGCTGTGAGAGTGCTGTACTGTACTGTACAGGGAGCTGTGAGAGTGCTGTACTGTACAGGGAGCTGTGAGAGTGCTGTACTGTACAGGGAGCTGTGAGAGTGCTGTACTGTACTGTACAGGGAGCTGTGAGAGTGCTGTACTGTACAGGGAGCTGTGAGAGTGCTGTACTGTACAGGGAGCTGTGAGAGTGCTGTACTGTACTGTACAGGGAGCTGTGAGAGTGCTGTACTGTACAGGGAGCTGTGAGAGTGCTGTACTGTACAGGGAGCTGTGAGAGTGCTGTACTGTACTGTACAGGGAGCTGTGAGAGTGCTGTACTGTACAGGGAGCTGTGAGAGTGCTGTACTGTACTGTACAGGGAGCTGTGAGAGTGCTGTACTGTACAGGGAGCTGTGAGAGTGCTGTACTGTACTGTACAGGGAGCTGTGAGAGTGCTGTACTGTACAGGGAGCTGTGAGAGTGCTGTACTGTACTGTACAGGGAGCTGTGAGAGTGCTGTACTGTACAGGGAGCTGTGAGAGTGCTGTACTGTACTGTACAGGGAGCTGTGAGAGTGCTGTACTGTACAGGGAGCTGTGAGAGTGCTGTACTGTACTGTACAGGGAGCTGTGAGAGTGCTGTACTGTACAGGGAGCTGTGAGAGTGCTGTACTGTACTGTACAGGGAGCTGTGAGAGTGCTGTACTGTACTGTACAGGGAGCTGTGAGAGTGCTGTACTGTACAGGGAGCTGTGAGAGTGCTGTACTGTACTGTACAGGGAGCTGTGAGAGTGCTGTACTGTACTGTACAGGGAGCTGTGAGAGTGCTGTACTGTACTGTACAGGGAGCTGTGAGAGTGCTGTACTGTACTGTACAGGGAGCTGTGAGAGTGCTGTACTGTACAGGGAGCTGTGAGAGTGCTGTACTGTACTGTACAGGGAGCTGTGAGAGTGCTGTACTGTACAGGGAGCTGTGAGAGTGCTGTACTGTACTGTACAGGGAGCTGTGAGAGTGCTGTACTGTACAGGGAGCTGTGAGAGTGCTGTACTGTACTGTACAGGGAGCTGTGAGAGTGCTGTACTGTACAGGGAGCTGTGAGAGTGCTGTACTGTACAGGGAGCTGTGAGAGTGCTGTACTGTACTGTACAGGGAGCTGTGAGAGTGCTGTACTGTACAGGGAGCTGTGAGAGTGCTGTACTGTACTGTACAGGGAGCTGTGAGAGTGCTGTACTGTACAGGGAGCTGTGAGAGTGCTGTACTGTACTGTACAGGGAGCTGTGAGAGTGCTGTACTGTACAGGGAGCTGTGAGAGTGCTGTACTGTACTGTACAGGGAGCTGTGAGAGTGCTGTACTGTACAGGGAGCTGTGAGAGTGCTGTACTGTACAGGGAGCTGTGAGAGTGCTGTACTGTACTGTACAGGGAGCTGTGAGAGTGCTGTACTGTACTGTACAGGGAGCTGTGAGAGTGCTGTACTGTACTGTACAGGGAGCTGTGAGAGTGCTGTACAGGGAGCTGTGAGAGTGCTGTACTGTACAGGGAGCTGTGAGAGTGCTGTACTGTACTGTACAGGGAGCTGTGAGAGTGCTGTACTGTACTGTACAGGGAGCTGTGAGAGTGCTGTACTGTACTGTACAGGGAGCTGTGAGAGTGCTGTACTGTACTGTACAGGGAGCTGTGAGAGTGCTGTACTGTACAGGGAGCTGTGAGAGTGCTGTACTGTACTGTACAGGGAGCTGTGAGAGTGCTGTACTGTACAGGGAGCTGTGAGAGTGCTGTACTGTACTGTACAGGGAGCTGTGAGAGTGCTGTACTGTACAGGGAGCTGTGAGAGTGCTGTACTGTACTGTACAGGGAGCTGTGAGAGTGCTGTACTGTACTGTACAGGGAGCTGTGAGAGTGCTGTACTGTACAGGGAGCTGTGAGAGTGCTGTACTGTACTGTACAGGGAGCTGTGAGAGTGCTGTACTGTACAGGGAGCTGTGAGAGTGCTGTACTGTACTGTACAGGGAGCTGTGAGAGTGCTGTACTGTACAGGGAGCTGTGAGAGTGCTGTACTGTACTGTACAGGGAGCTGTGAGAGTGCTGTACTGTACAGGGAGCTGTGAGAGTGCTGTACTGTACAGGGAGCTGTGAGAGTGCTGTACTGTACAGGGAGCTGTGAGAGTGCTGTACTGTACTGTACAGGGAGCTGTGAGAGTGCTGTACTGTACAGGGAGCTGTGAGAGTGCTGTACTGTACAGGGAGCTGTGAGAGTGCTGTACTGTACTGTACAGGGAGCTGTGAGAGTGCTGTACTGTACAGGGAGCTGTGAGAGTGCTGTACTGTACAGGGAGCTGTGAGAGTGCTGTACTGTACTGTACAGGGAGCTGTGAGAGTGCTGTACTGTACAGGGAGCTGTGAGAGTGCTGTACTGTACAGGGAGCTGTGAGAGTGCTGTACTGTACTGTACAGGGAGCTGTGAGAGTGCTGTACTGTACAGGGAGCTGTGAGAGTGCTGTACTGTACAGGGAGCTGTGAGAGTGCTGTACTGTACTGTACAGGGAGCTGTGAGAGTGCTGTACTGTACAGGGAGCTGTGAGAGTGCTGTACTGTACTGTACAGGGAGCTGTGAGAGTGCTGTACTGTACAGGGAGCTGTGAGAGTGCTGTACTGTACTGTACAGGGAGCTGTGAGAGTGCTGTACTGTACAGGGAGCTGTGAGAGTGCTGTACTGTACTGTACAGGGAGCTGTGAGAGTGCTGTACTGTACTGTACAGGGAGCTGTGAGAGTGCTGTACTGTACTGTACAGGGAGCTGTGAGAGTGCTGTACTGTACAGGGAGCTGTGAGAGTGCTGTACTGTACTGTACAGGGAGCTGTGAGAGTGCTGTACTGTACAGGGAGCTGTGAGAGTGCTGTACTGTACAGGGAGCTGTGAGAGTGCTGTACTGTACTGTACAGGGAGCTGTGAGAGTGCTGTACTGTACAGGGAGCTGTGAGAGTGCTGTACTGTACTGTACAGGGAGCTGTGAGAGTGCTGTACTGTACAGGGAGCTGTGAGAGTGCTGTACTGTACTGTACAGGGAGCTGTGAGAGTGCTGTACTGTACAGGGAGCTGTGAGAGTGCTGTACTGTACTGTACAGGGAGCTGTGAGAGTGCTGTACTGTACAGGGAGCTGTGAGAGTGCTGTACTGTACTGTACAGGGAGCTGTGAGAGTGCTGTACTGTACAGGGAGCTGTGAGAGTGCTGTACTGTACTGTACAGGGAGCTGTGAGAGTGCTGTACTGTACAGGGAGCTGTGAGAGTGCTGTACTGTACTGTACAGGGAGCTGTGAGAGTGCTGTACTGTACAGGGAGCTGTGAGAGTGCTGTACTGTACTGTACAGGGAGCTGTGAGAGTGCTGTACTGTACAGTACAGGGAGCTGTGAGAGCGCTGTACTGTACTGTACAGGGAGCTGTGAGAGTGCTGTACTGTACAGGGAGCTGTGAGAGTGCTGTACTGTACAGGGAGCTGTGAGAGTGCTGTACTGTACTGTACAGGGAGCTGTGAGAGTGCTGTACTGTACTGTACAGGGAGCTGTGAGAGTGCTGTACTGTACTGTACAGGGAGCTGTGAGAGTGCTGTACTGTACAGGGAGCTGTGAGAGTGCTGTACTGTACTGTACAGGGAGCTGTGAGAGTGCTGTACTGTACAGGGAGCTGTGAGAGTGCTGTACTGTACTGTACAGGGAGCTGTGAGAGTGCTGTACTGTACAGGGAGCTGTGAGAGTGCTGTACTGTACTGTACAGGGAGCTGTGAGAGTGCTGTACTGTACAGGGAGCTGTGAGAGTGCTGTACTGTACAGGGAGCTGTGAGAGTGCTGTACTGTACTGTACAGGGAGCTGTGAGAGTGCTGTACTGTACAGGGAGCTGTGAGAGTGCTGTACTGTACTGTACAGGGAGCTGTGAGAGTGCTGTACTGTACTGTACAGGGAGCTGTGAGAGTGCTGTACTGTACAGGGAGCTGTGAGAGTGCTGTACTGTACTGTACAGGGAGCTGTGAGAGTGCTGTACTGTACTGTACAGGGAGCTGTGAGAGTGCTGTACTGTACTGTACAGGGAGCTGTGAGAGTGCTGTACTGTACTGTACAGGGAGCTGTGAGAGTGCTGTACTGTACAGGGAGCTGTGAGAGTGCTGTACTGTACTGTACAGGGAGCTGTGAGAGTGCTGTACTGTAGTGTACAGGGAGCTGTGAGAGTGCTGTACTGTACTGTACAGGGAGCTGTGAGAGTGCTGTACTGTACTGTACAGGGAGCTGTGAGAGTGCTGTACTGTACTGTACAGGGAGCTGTGAGAGTGCTGTACTGTACAGGGAGCTGTGAGAGTGCTGTACTGTACAGGGAGCTGTGAGAGTGCTGTACTGTACTGTACAGGGAGCTGTGAGAGTGCTGTACTGTACAGGGAGCTGTGAGAGTGCTGTACTGTACTGGGAGCTGTGAGAGTGCTGTACTGTACAGGGAGCTGTGAGAGTGCTGTACTGTACTGTACAGGGAGCTGTGAGAGTGCTGTACTGTACTGTACAGGGAGCTGTGAGAGTGCTGTACTGTACTGTACAGGGAGCTGTGAGAGTGCTGTACTGTACTGTACAGGGAGCTGTGAGAGTGCTGTACTGTACTGTACAGGGAGCTGTGAGAGTGCTGTACTGTACAGGGAGCTGTGAGAGTGCTGTACTGTACTGTACAGGGAGCTGTGAGAGTGCTGTACTGTACTGTACAGGGAGCTGTGAGAGTGCTGTACTGTACTGTACAGGGAGCTGTGAGAGTGCTGTACTGTACAGGGAGCTGTGAGAGTGCTGTACTGTACTGTACAGGGAGCTGTGAGAGTGCTGTACTGTACTGTACAGGGAGCTGTGAGAGTGCTGTACTGTACAGGGAGCTGTGAGAGTGCTGTACTGTACTGTACAGGGAGCTGTGAGAGTGCTGTACTGTACAGGGAGCTGTGAGAGTGCTGTACTGTACAGGGAGCTGTGAGAGTGCTGTACTGTACTGTACAGGGAGCTGTGAGAGTGCTGTACTGTACAGGGAGCTGTGAGAGTGCTGTACTGTACTGTACAGGGAGCTGTGAGAGTGCTGTACTGTACAGGGAGCTGTGAGAGTGCTGTACTGTACTGTACAGGGAGCTGTGAGAGTGCTGTACTGTACAGGGAGCTGTGAGAGTGCTGTACTGTACTGTACAGGGAGCTGTGAGAGTGCTGTACTGTACTGTACAGGGAGCTGTGAGAGTGCTGTACTGTACAGGGAGCTGTGAGAGTGCTGTACTGTACAGGGAGCTGTGAGAGTGCTGTACTGTACAGGGAGCTGTGAGAGTGCTGTACTGTACTGTACAGGGAGCTGTGAGAGTGCTGTACTGTACAGGGAGCTGTGAGAGTGCTGTACTGTACTGTACAGGGAGCTGTGAGAGTGCTGTACTGTACAGGGAGCTGTGAGAGTGCTGTACTGTACTGTACAGGGAGCTGTGAGAGTGCTGTACTGTACAGGGAGCTGTGAGAGTGCTGTACTGTACTGTACAGGGAGCTGTGAGAGTGCTGTACTGTACAGGGAGCTGTGAGAGTGCTGTACTGTACAGGGAGCTGTGAGAGTGCTGTACTGTACTGTACAGGGAGCTGTGAGAGTGCTGTACTGTACAGGGAGCTGTGAGAGTGCTGTACTGTACTGTACAGGGAGCTGTGAGAGTGCTGTACTGTACTGTACAGGAGCTGTGAGAGTGCTGTACTGTACTGTACAGGGAGCTGTGAGAGTGCTGTACTGTACAGGGAGCTGTGAGAGTGCTGTACTGTACTGTACAGGGAGCTGTGAGAGTGCTGTACTGTACTGTACAGGGAGCTGTGAGAGTGCTGTACTGTACTGTACAGGGAGCTGTGAGAGTGCTGTACTGTACTGTACAGGGAGCTGTGAGAGTGCTGTACTGTACAGGGAGCTGTGAGAGTGCTGTACTGTACTGTACAGGGAGCTGTGAGTGCTGTACTGTACAGGGAGCTGTGAGAGTGCTGTACTGTACTGTACAGGGAGCTGTGAGAGTGCTGTACTGTACTGTACAGGAGAGCTGTGAGAGTGCTGTACTGTACAGGGAGCTGTGAGAGTGCTGTACTGTACTGTACAGGGAGCTGTGAGAGTGCTGTACTGTACAGGGAGCTGTGAGAGTGCTGTACTGTACAGGGAGCTGTGAGAGTGCTGTACTGTACTGTACAGGGAGCTGTGAGAGTGCTGTACTGTACTGTACAGGGAGCTGTGAGAGTGCTGTACTGTACAGGGAGCTGTGAGAGTGCTGTACTGTACTGTACAGGGAGCTGTGAGAGTGCTGTACTGTACTGTACAGGGAGCTGTGAGAGTGCTGTACTGTACAGGGAGCTGTGAGAGTGCTGTACTGTACAGGGAGCTGTGAGAGTGCTGTACTGTACTGTACAGGGAGCTGTGAGAGTGCTGTACTGTACTGTACAGGGAGCTGTGAGAGTGCTGTACTGTACAGGGAGCTGTGAGAGTGCTGTACTGTACTGTACAGGGAGCTGTGAGAGTGCTGTACTGTACAGGGAGCTGTGAGAGTGCTGTACTGTACTGTACAGGGAGCTGTGAGAGTGCTGTACTGTACAGGGAGCTGTGAGAGTGCTGTACTGTACTGTACAGGGAGCTGTGAGAGTGCTGTACTGTACAGGGAGCTGTGAGAGTGCTGTACTGTACTGTACAGGGAGCTGTGAGAGTGCTGTACTGTACAGGGAGCTGTGAGAGTGCTGTACTGTACTGTACAGGGAGCTGTGAGAGTGCTGTACTGTACAGGGAGCTGTGAGAGTGCTGTACTGTACTGTACAGGGAGCTGTGAGAGTGCTGTACTGTACAGGGAGCTGTGAGAGTGCTGTACTGTACTGTACAGGAGCTGTGAGAGTGCTGTACTGTACAGGGAGCTGTGAGAGTGCTGTACTGTACTGTACAGGGAGCTGTGAGAGTGCTGTACTGTACGTACAGGGAGCTGTGAGAGTGCTGTACTGTACTGTACAGGGAGCTGTGAGAGTGCTGTACTGTACAGGGAGCTGTGAGAGTGCTGTACTGTACTGTACAGGGAGCTGTGAGAGTGCTGTACTGTACTGTACAGGGAGCTGTGAGAGTGCTGTACTGTACTGTACAGGGACTGTGAGAGTGCTGTACTGTACTGTACAGGGAGCTGTGAGAGTGCTGTACTGTACAGGGAGCTGTGAGAGTGCTGTACTGTACTGTACAGGGAGCTGTGAGAGTGCTGTACTGTACAGGGAGCTGTGAGAGTGCTGTACTGTACTGTACAGGGAGCTGTGAGAGTGCTGTACTGTACAGGGAGCTGTGAGAGTGCTGTACTGTACTGTACAGGGAGCTGTGAGAGTGCTGTACTGTACAGGGAGCTGTGAGAGTGCTGTACTGTACAGGGAGCTGTGAGAGTGCTGTACTGTACTGTACAGGGAGCTGTGAGAGTGCTGTACTGTACAGGGAGCTGTGAGAGTGCTGTACTGTACTGTACAGGGAGCTGTGAGAGTGCTGTACTGTACAGGGAGCTGTGAGAGTGCTGTACTGTACTGTACAGGGAGCTGTGAGAGTGCTGTACTGTACAGGGAGCTGTGAGAGTGCTGTACTGTACTGTACAGGGAGCTGTGAGAGTGCTGTACTGTACAGGGAGCTGTGAGAGTGCTGTACTGTACAGGGAGCTGTGAGAGTGCTGTACTGTACTGTACAGGAGCTGTGAGAGTGCTGTACTGTACTGTACAGGGAGCTGTGAGAGTGCTGTACTGTACTGTACAGGGAGCTGTGAGAGTGCTGTACTGTACTGTACAGGGAGCTGTGAGAGTGCTGTACTGTACTGTACAGGGAGCTGTGAGAGTGCTGTACTGTACAGGGAGCTGTGAGAGTGCTGTACTGTACAGGGAGCTGTGAGAGTGCTGTACTGTACTGTACAGGGAGCTGTGAGAGTGCTGTACTGTACAGGGAGCTGTGAGAGTGCTGTACTGTACAGGGAGCTGTGAGAGTGCTGTACTGTACAGGGAGCTGTGAGAGTGCTGTACTGTACTGTACAGGGAGCTGTGAGAGTGCTGTACTGTACTGTACAGGGAGCTGTGAGAGTGCTGTACTGTACTGTACAGGGAGCTGTGAGAGTGCTGTACTGTACTGTACAGGGAGCTGTGAGAGTGCTGTACTGTACTGTACAGGGAGCTGTGAGAGTGCTGTACTGTACTGTACAGGGAGCTGTGAGAGTGCTGTACTGTACAGGGAGCTGTGAGAGTGCTGTACTGTACTGTACAGGGAGCTGTGAGAGTGCTGTACTGCACTGTACAGGGAGCTGTGAGAGTGCTGTACTGTACTGTACAGGGAGCTGTGAGAGTGCTGTACTGTACAGGGAGCTGTGAGAGTGCTGTACTGTACTGTACAGGGAGCTGTGAGAGTGCTGTACTGTACTGTACAGGGAGCTGTGAGAGTGCTGTACTGTACAGGGAGCTGTGAGAGTGCTGTACTGTACTGTACAGGGAGCTGTGA
Source organism: Hemiscyllium ocellatum (assembly GCF_020745735.1). Classification (NCBI taxonomy): domain Eukaryota; kingdom Metazoa; phylum Chordata; class Chondrichthyes; order Orectolobiformes; family Hemiscylliidae; genus Hemiscyllium; species Hemiscyllium ocellatum. Next base: position 61,317 of record NW_026867770.1, read on the forward strand.
GAGTGCTGTACTGTACAGGGAGCTGTGAGAGTGCTGTACTGTACTGTACAGGGAGCTGTGAGAGTGCTGTACTGTACTGTACAGGGAGCTGTGAGAGTGCTGTACTGTACAGGGAGCTGTGAGAGTGCTGTACTGTACTGTACAGGGAGCTGTGAGAGTGCTGTACTGTACTGTACAGGGAGCTGTGAGAGTGCTGTACTGTACAGGGAGCTGTGAGAGTGCTGTACTGTACTGTACAGGGAGCTGTGAGAGTGCTGTACTGTACAGGGAGCTGTGAGAGTGCTGTACTGTACTGTACAGGGAGCTGTGAGAGTGCTGTACTGTACAGGGAGCTGTGAGAGTGCTGTACTGTACTGTACAGGGAGCTGTGAGAGTGCTGTACTGTACAGGGAGCTGTGAGAGTGCTGTACTGTACAGGGAGCTGTGAGAGTGCTGTACTGTACAGGGAGCTGTGAGAGTGCTGTACTGTACTGTACAGGGAGCTGTGAGAGTGCTGTACTGTACAGGGAGCTGTGAGAGTGCTGTACTGTACAGGGAGCTGTGAGAGTGCTGTACTGTACTGTACAGGGAGCTGTGAGAGTGCTGTACTGTACAGGGAGCTGTGAGAGTGCTGTACTGTACTGTACAGGGAGCTGTGAGAGTGCTGTACTGTACAGGGAGCTGTGAGAGTGCTGTACTGTACTGTACAGGGAGCTGTGAGAGTGCTGTACTGTACAGGGAGCTGTGAGAGTGCTGTACTGTACAGGGAGCTGTGAGAGTGCTGTACTGTACTGTACAGGGAGCTGTGAGAGTGCTGTACTGTACAGGGAGCTGTGAGAGTGCTGTACTGTACTGTACAGGGAGCTGTGAGAGTGCTGTACTGTACAGGGAGCTGTGAGAGTGCTGTACTGTACTGTACAGGGAGCTGTGAGAGTGCTGTACTGTACAGGGAGCTGTGAGAGTGCTGTACTGTACTGTACAGGGAGCTGTGAGAGTGCTGTACTGTACTGTACAGGGAGCTGTGAGAGTGCTGTACTGTACTGTACAGGGAGCTGTGAGAGTGCTGTACTGTACAGGGAGCTGTGAGAGTGCTGTACTGTACTGTACAGGGAGCTGTGAGAGTGCTGTACTGTACAGGGAGCTGTGAGAGTGCTGTACTGTACTGTACAGGGAGCTGTGAGAGTGCTGTACTGTACAGGGAGCTGTGAGAGTGCTGTACTGTACTGTACAGGGAGCTGTGAGAGTGCTGTACTGTACAGGGAGCTGTGAGAGTGCTGTACTGTACTGTACAGGGAGCTGTGAGAGTGCTGTACTGTACAGGGAGCTGTGAGAGTGCTGTACTGTACAGGGAGCTGTGAGAGTGCTGTACTGTACTGTACAGGGAGCTGTGAGAGTGCTGTACTGTACAGGGAGCTGTGAGAGTGCTGTACTGTACTGTACAGGGAGCTGTGAGAGTGCTGTACTGTACTGTACAGGGAGCTGTGAGAGTGCTGTACTGTACTGTACAGGGAGCTGTGAGAGTGCTGTACTGTACAGGGAGCTGTGAGAGTGCTGTACTGTACTGTACAGGGAGCTGTGAGAGTGCTGTACTGTACTGTACAGGGAGCTGTGAGAGTGCTGTACTGTACTGTACAGGGAGCTGTGAGAGTGCTGTACTGTACTGTACAGGGAGCTGTGAGAGTGCTGTACTGTACAGGGAGCTGTGAGAGTGCTGTACTGTACTGTACAGGGAGCTGTGAGTGCTGTACTGTACAGGGAGCTGTGAGAGTGCTGTACTGTACTGTACAGGGAGCTGTGAGAGTGCTGTACTGTACAGGGAGCTGTGAGAGTGCTGTACTGTACAGGGAGCTGTGAGAGTGCTGTACTGTACTGTACAGGGAGCTGTGAGAGTGCTGTACTGTACAGGGAGCTGTGAGAGTGCTGTACTGTACTGTACAGGGAGCTGTGAGAGTGCTGTACTGTACAGGGAGCTGTGAGAGTGCTGTACTGTACTGTACAGGGAGCTGTGAGAGTGCTGTACTGTACTGTACAGGGAGCTGTGAGAGTGCTGTACTGTACAGGGAGCTGTGAGAGTGCTGTACTGTACTGTACAGGGAGCTGTGAGAGTGCTGTACTGTACTGTACAGGGAGCTGTGAGAGTGCTGTACTGTACAGGGAGCTGTGAGAGTGCTGTACTGTACAGGGAGCTGTGAGAGTGCTGTACTGTACTGTACAGGGAGCTGTGAGAGTGCTGTACTGTACTGTACAGGGAGCTGTGAGAGTGCTGTACTGTACTGTACAGGGAGCTGTGAGAGTGCTGTACTGTACTGTACAGGGAGCTGTGAGAGTGCTGTACTGTACTGTACAGGGAGCTGTGAGAGTGCTGTACTGTACAGGGAGCTGTGAGAGTGCTGTACTGTACAGGGAGCTGTGAGAGTGCTGTACTGTACTGTACAGGGAGCTGTGAGAGTGCTGTACTGTACAGGGAGCTGTGAGAGTGCTGTACTGTACAGGGAGCTGTGAGAGTGCTGTACTGTACAGGGAGCTGTGAGAGTGCTGTACTGTACTGTACAGGGAGCTGTGAGAGTGCTGTACTGTACAGGGAGCTGTGAGAGTGCTGTACTGTACTGTACAGGGAGCTGTGAGAGTGCTGTACTGTACAGGGAGCTGTGAGAGTGCTGTACTGTACTGTACAGGGAGCTGTGAGAGTGCTGTACTGTACAGGGAGCTGTGAGAGTGCTGTACTGTACTGTACAGGGAGCTGTGAGAGTGCTGTACTGTACAGGGAGCTGTGAGAGTGCTGTACTGTACAGGGAGCTGTGAGAGTGCTGTACTGTACTGTACAGGGAGCTGTGAGAGTGCTGTACTGTACAGGGAGCTGTGAGAGTGCTGTACTGTACTGTACAGGGAGCTGTGAGAGTGCTGTACTGTACAGTACAGGGAGCTGTGAGAGTGCTGTACTGTACTGTACAGGGAGCTGTGAGAGTGCTGTACTGTACAGGGAGCTGTGAGAGTGCTGTACTGTACTGTACAGGGAGCTGTGAGAGTGCTGTACTGTACTGTACAGGGAGCTGTGAGAGTGCTGTACTGTACTGTACAGGGAGCTGTGAGAGTGCTGTACTGTACTGTACAGGGAGCTGTGAGAGTGCTGTACTGTACAGGGAGCTGTGAGAGTGCTGTACTGTACTGTACAGGGAGCTGTGAGTGCTGTACTGTACAGGGAGCTGTGAGAGTGCTGTACTGTACTGTACAGGGAGCTGTGAGAGTGCTGTACTGTACAGGGAGCTGTGAGAGTGCTGTACTGTACAGGGAGCTGTGAGAGTGCTGTACTGTACTGTACAGGGAGCTGTGAGAGTGCTGTACTGTACAGGGAGCTGTGAGAGTGCTGTACTGTACTGTACAGGGAGCTGTGAGAGTGCTGTACTGTACAGGGAGCTGTGAGAGTGCTGTACTGTACTGTACAGGGAGCTGTGAGAGTGCTGTACTGTACTGTACAGGGAGCTGTGAGAGTGCTGTACTGTACAGGGAGCTGTGAGAGTGCTGTACTGTACTGTACAGGGAGCTGTGAGAGTGCTGTACTGTACTGTACAGGGAGCTGTGAGAGTGCTGTACTGTACAGGGAGCTGTGAGAGTGCTGTACTGTACAGGGAGCTGTGAGAGTGCTGTACTGTACTGTACAGGGAGCTGTGAGAGTGCTGTACTGTACTGTACAGGGAGCTGTGAGAGTGCTGTACTGTACTGTACAGGGAGCTGTGAGAGTGCTGTACTGTACTGTACAGGGAGCTGTGAGAGTGCTGTACTGTACTGTACAGGGAGCTGTGAGAGTGCTGTACTGTACAGGGAGCTGTGAGAGTGCTGTACTGTACAGGGAGCTGTGAGAGTGCTGTACTGTACTGTACAGGGAGCTGTGAGAGTGCTGTACTGTACAGGGAGCTGTGAGAGTGCTGTACTGTACAGGGAGCTGTGAGAGTGCTGTACTGTACAGGGAGCTGTGAGAGTGCTGTACTGTACTGTACAGGGAGCTGTGAGAGTGCTGTACTGTACTGTACAGGGAGCTGTGAGAGTGCTGTACTGTACTGTACAGGGAGCTGTGAGAGTGCTGTACTGTACTGTACAGGGAGCTGTGAGAGTGCTGTACTGTACTGTACAGGGAGCTGTGAGAGTGCTGTACTGTACAGGGAGCTGTGAGAGTGCTGTACTGTACTGTACAGGGAGCTGTGAGAGTGCTGTACTGTACTGTACAGGGAGCTGTGAGAGTGCTGTACTGTACAGGGAGCTGTGAGAGTGCTGTACTGTACTGTACAGGGAGCTGTGAGAGTGCTGTACTGTACTGTACAGGGAGCTGTGAGAGTGCTGTACTGTACAGGGAGCTGTGAGAGTGCTGTACTGTACTGTACAGGGAGCTGTGAGAGTGCTGTACTGTACAGGGAGCTGTGAGAGTGCTGTACTGTACTGTACAGGGAGCTGTGAGAGTGCTGTACTGTACTGTACAGGGAGCTGTGAGAGTGCTGTACTGTACAGGGAGCTGTGAGAGTGCTGTACTGTACTGTACAGGGAGCTGTGAGAGTGCTGTACTGTACAGGGAGCTGTGAGAGTGCTGTACTGTACTGTACAGGGAGCTGTGAGAGTGCTGTACTGTACTGTACAGGGAGCTGTGAGAGTGCTGTACTGTACAGGGAGCTGTGAGAGTGCTGTACTGTACAGGGAGCTGTGAGAGTGCTGTACTGTACTGTACAGGGAGCTGTGAGAGTGCTGTACTGTACAGGGAGCTGTGAGAGTGCTGTACTGTACAGGGAGCTGTGAGAGTGCTGTACTGTACTGTACAGGGAGCTGTGAGAGTGCTGTACTGTACTGTACAGGGAGCTGTGAGAGTGCTGTACTGTACTGTACAGGGAGCTGTGAGAGTGCTGTACTGTACTGTACAGGGAGCTGTGAGAGTGCTGTACTGTACAGGGAGCTGTGAGAGTGCTGTACTGTACAGGGAGCTGTGAGAGTGCTGTACTGTACTGTACAGGGAGCTGTGAGAGTGCTGTACTGTACAGGGAGCTGTGAGAGTGCTGTACAGGGAGCTGTGAGAGTGCTGTACTGTACAGGGAGCTGTGAGAGTGCTGTACTGTACAGGGAGCTGTGAGAGTGCTGTACTGTACTGTACAGGGAGCTGTGAGAGTGCTGTACTGTACAGGGAGCTGTGAGAGTGCTGTACTGTACAGGGAGCTGTGAGAGTGCTGTACTGTACTGTACAGGGAGCTGTGAGAGTGCTGTACTGTACTGTACAGGGAGCTGTGAGAGTGCTGTACTGTACTGTACAGGGAGCTGTGAGAGTGCTGTACTGTACTGTACAGGGAGCTGTGAGAGTGCTGTACTGTACTGTACAGGGAGCTGTGAGAGTACTGTACAGGGAGCTGTGAGAGTGCTGTACTGTACAGGGAGCTGTGAGAGTGCTGTACTGTACTGTACAGGGAGCTGTGAGAGTGCTGTACTGTACTGTACAGGGAGCTGTGAGAGTGCTGTACTGTACAGGGAGCTGTGAGAGTGCTGTACTGTACAGGGAGCTGTGAGAGTGCTGTACTGTACTGTACAGGGAGCTGTGAGAGTGCTGTACTGTACAGGGAGCTGTGAGAGTGCTGTACTGTACTGTACAGGGAGCTGTGAGAGTGCTGTACTGTACTGTACAGGGAGCTGTGAGAGTGCTGTACTGTACAGGGAGCTGTGAGAGTGCTGTACTGTACTGTACAGGGAGCTGTGAGAGTGCTGTACTGTACAGGGAGCTGTGAGAGTGCTGTACTGTACTGTACAGGGAGCTGTGAGAGTGCTGTACTGTACAGGGAGCTGTGAGAGTGCTGTACTGTACTGTACAGGGAGCTGTGAGAGTGCTGTACTGTACAGGGAGCTGTGAGAGTGCTGTACTGTACAGGGAGCTGTGAGAGTGCTGTACTGTACAGGGAGCTGTGAGAGTGCTGTACTGTACTGTACAGGGAGCTGTGAGAGTGCTGTACTGTACAGGGAGCTGTGAGAGTGCTGTACTGTACAGGGAGCTGTGAGAGTGCTGTACTGTACTGTACAGGGAGCTGTGAGAGTGCTGTACTGTACAGGGAGCTGTGAGAGTGCTGTACTGTACAGGGAGCTGTGAGAGTGCTGTACTGTACTGTACAGGGAGCTGTGAGAGTGCTGTACTGTACAGGGAGCTGTGAGAGTGCTGTACTGTACAGGGAGCTGTGAGAGTGCTGTACTGTACTGTACAGGGAGCTGTGAGAGTGCTGTACTGTACAGGGAGCTGTGAGAGTGCTGTACTGTACTGTACAGGGAGCTGTGAGAGTGCTGTACTGTACAGGGAGCTGTGAGAGTGCTGTACTGTACAGGGAGCTGTGAGAGTGCTGTACTGTACTGTACAGGGAGCTGTGAGAGTACTGTACTGTACAGGGAGCTGTGAGAGTGCTGTACTGTACTGTACAGGGAGCTGTGAGAGTGCTGTACTGTACAGGGAGCTGTGAGAGTGCTGTACTGTACTGTACAGGGAGCTGTGAGAGTGCTGTACTGTACAGGGAGCTGTGAGAGTGCTGTACTGTACTGTACAGGGAGCTGTGAGAGTGCTGTACTGTACTGTACAGGGAGCTGTGAGAGTGCTGTACTGTACTGTACAGGGAGCTGTGAGAGTGCTGTACTGTACAGGGAGCTGTGAGAGTGCTGTACTGTACTGTACAGGGAGCTGTGAGAGTGCTGTACTGTACAGGGAGCTGTGAGAGTGCTGTACTGTACAGGGAGCTGTGAGAGTGCTGTACTGTACTGTACAGGGAGCTGTGAGAGTGCTGTACTGTACAGGGAGCTGTGAGAGTGCTGTACTGTACTGTACAGGGAGCTGTGAGAGTGCTGTACTGTACAGGGAGCTGTGAGAGTGCTGTACTGTACTGTACAGGGAGCTGTGAGAGTGCTGTACTGTACAGGGAGCTGTGAGAGTGCTGTACTGTACTGTACAGGGAGCTGTGAGAGTGCTGTACTGTACAGGGAGCTGTGAGAGTGCTGTACTGTACTGTACAGGGAGCTGTGAGAGTGCTGTACTGTACAGGGAGCTGTGAGAGTGCTGTACTGTACTGTACAGGGAGCTGTGAGAGTGCTGTACTGTACAGGGAGCTGTGAGAGTGCTGTACTGTACTGTACAGGGAGCTGTGAGAGTGCTGTACTGTACAGGGAGCTGTGAGAGTGCTGTACTGTACTGTACAGGGAGCTGTGAGAGTGCTGTACTGTACAGTACAGGGAGCTGTGAGAGTGCTGTACTGTACTGTACAGGGAGCTGTGAGAGTGCTGTACTGTACAGGGAGCTGTGAGAGTGCTGTACTGTACTGTACAGGGAGCTGTGAGAGTGCTGTACTGTACTGTACAGGGAGCTGTGAGAGTGCTGTACTGTACTGTACAGGGAGCTGTGAGAGTGCTGTACTGTACAGGGAGCTGTGAGAGTGCTGTACTGTACTGTACAGGGAGCTGTGAGAGTGCTGTACTGTACAGGGAGCTGTGAGAGTGCTGTACTGTACTGTACAGGGAGCTGTGAGAGTGCTGTACTGTACAGGGAGCTGTGAGAGTGCTGTACTGTACTGTACAGGGAGCTGTGAGAGTGCTGTACTGTACTGTACAGGGAGCTGTGAGAGTGCTGTACTGTACTGTACAGGGAGCTGTGAGAGTGCTGTACTGTACTGTACAGGGAGCTGTGAGAGTGCTGTACTGTACAGGGAGCTGTGAGAGTGCTGTACTGTACTGTACAGGGAGCTGTGAGAGTGCTGTACTGTACAGGGAGCTGTGAGAGTGCTGTACTGTACTGTACAGGGAGCTGTGAGAGTGCTGTACTGTACAGGGAGCTGTGAGAGTGCTGTACTGTACTGTACAGGGAGCTGTGAGAGTGCTGTACTGTACTGTACAGGGAGCTGTGAGAGTGCTGTACTGTACAGGGAGCTGTGAGAGTGCTGTACTGTACAGGGAGCTGTGAGAGTGCTGTACTGTACTGTACAGGGAGCTGTGAGAGTGCTGTACTGTACAGGGAGCTGTGAGAGTGCTGTACTGTACAGGGAGCTGTGAGAGTGCTGTACTGTACTGTACAGGGAGCTGTGAGAGTGCTGTACTGTACTGTACAGGGAGCTGTGAGAGTGCTGTACTGTACTGTACAGGGAGCTGTGAGAGTGCTGTACTGTACTGTACAGGGAGCTGTGAGAGTGCTGTACTGTACAGGGAGCTGTGAGAGTGCTGTACTGTACTGTACAGGGAGCTGTGAGAGTGCTGTACTGTACTGTACAGGGAGCTGTGAGAGTGCTGTACTGTACTGTACAGGGAGCTGTGAGAGTGCTGTACAGGGAGCTGTGAGAGTGCTGTACTGTACAGGGAGCTGTGAGAGTGCTGTACTGTACAGGGAGCTGTGAGAGTGCTGTACTGTACAGGGAGCTGTGAGAGTGCTGTACAGGGAGCTGTGAGAGTGCTGTACTGTACTGTACAGGGAGCTGTGAGAGTGCTGTACTGTACAGGGAGCTGTGAGAGTGCTGTACTGTACTGTACAGGGAGCTGTGAGAGTGCTGTACTGTACAGGGAGCTGTGAGAGTGCTGTACTGTACAGGGAGCTGTGAGAGTGCTGTACTGTACTGTACAGGGAGCTGTGAGAGTGCTGTACTGTACTGTACAGGGAGCTGTGAGAGTGCTGTACTGTACTGTACAGGGAGCTGTGAGAGTGCTGTACTGTACTGTACAGGGAGCTGTGAGAGTGCTGTACTGTACTGTACAGGGAGCTGTGAGAGTGCTGTACTGTACAGGGAGCTGTGAGAGTGCTGTACTGTACTGTACAGGGAGCTGTGAGAGTGCTGTACTGTACAGGGAGCTGTGAGAGTGCTGTACTGTACAGGGAGCTGTGAGAGTGCTGTACTGTACTGTACAGGGAGCTGTGAGAGTGCTGTACTGTACTGTACAGGGAGCTGTGAGAGTGCTGTACTGTACAGGGAGCTGTGAGAGTGCTGTACTGTACAGGGAGCTGTGAGAGTGCTGTACTGTACTGTACAGGGAGCTGTGAGAGTGCTGTACTGTACAGGGAGCTGTGAGAGTGCTGTACTGTACAGGGAGCTGTGAGAGTGCTGTACTGTACTGTACAGGGAGCTGTGAGAGTGCTGTACTGTACAGGGAGCTGTGAGAGTGCTGTACTGTACTGTACAGGGAGCTGTGAGAGTGCTGTACTGTACTGTACAGGAGCTGTGAGAGTGCTGTACTGTACAGGGAGCTGTGAGAGTGCTGTACTGTACTGTACAGGGAGCTGTGAGAGTGCTGTACTGTACAGGGAGCTGTGAGAGTGCTGTACTGTACTGTACAGGGAGCTGTGAGAGTGCTGTACTGTACTGTACAGGGAGCTGTGAGAGTGCTGTACTGTACTGTACAGGGAGCTGTGAGAGTGCTGTACTGTACTGTACAGGGAGCTGTGAGAGTGCTGTACTGTACTGTACAGGGAGCTGTGAGAGTGCTGTACTGTACTGTACAGGGAGCTGTGAGAGTGCTGTACTGTACTGTACAGGGAGCTGTGAGAGTGCTGTACAGGGAGCTGTGAGAGTGCTGTACTGTACAGGGAGCTGTGAGAGTGCTGTACTGTACTGTACAGGGAGCTGTGAGAGTGCTGTACTGTACAGGGAGCTGTGAGAGTGCTGTACTGTACAGGGAGCTGTGAGAGTGCTGTACTGTACTGTACAGGGAGCTGTGAGAGTGCTGTACTGTACAGGGAGCTGTGAGAGTGCTGTACTGTACAGGGAGCTGTGAGAGTGCTGTACTGTACTGTACAGGGAGCTGTGAGAGTGCTGTACTGTACAGGGAGCTGTGAGAGTGCTGTACTGTACAGGGAGCTGTGAGAGTGCTGTACTGTACTGTACAGGGAGCTGTGAGAGTGCTGTACTGTACAGGGAGCTGTGAGAGTGCTGTACTGTACTGTACAGGGAGCTGTGAGAGTGCTGTACTGTACAGGGAGCTGTGAGAGTGCTGTACTGTACAGGGAGCTGTGAGAGTGCTGTACTGTACTGTACAGGGAGCTGTGAGAGTACTGTACTGTACAGGGAGCTGTGAGAGTGCTGTACTGTACTGTACAGGGAGCTGTGAGAGTGCTGTACTGTACAGGGAGCTGTGAGAGTGCTGTACTGTACTGTACAGGGAGCTGTGAGAGTGCTGTACTGTACAGGGAGCTGTGAGAGTGCTGTACTGTACTGTACAGGGAGCTGTGAGAGTGCTGTACTGTACTGTACAGGGAGCTGTGAGAGTGCTGTACTGTACTGTACAGGGAGCTGTGAGAGTGCTGTACTGTACAGGGAGCTGTGAGAGTGCTGTACTGTACTGTACAGGGAGCTGTGAGAGTGCTGTACTGTACAGGGAGCTGTGAGAGTGCTGTACTGTACAGGGAGCTGTGAGAGTGCTGTACTGTACTGTACAGGGAGCTGTGAGAGTACTGTACTGTACAGGGAGCTGTGAGAGTGCTGTACTGTACTGTACAGGGAGCTGTGAGAGTGCTGTACTGTACAGGGAGCTGTGAGAGTGCTGTACTGTACTGTACAGGGAGCTGTGAGAGTGCTGTACTGTACAGGGAGCTGTGAGAGTGCTGTACTGTACTGTACAGGGAGCTGTGAGAGTGCTGTACTGTACAGGGAGCTGTGAGAGTGCTGTACTGTACTGTACAGGGAGCTGTGAGAGTGCTGTACTGTACAGGGAGCTGTGAGAGTGCTGTACTGTACTGTACAGGGAGCTGTGAGAGTGCTGTACTGTACAGGGAGCTGTGAGAGTGCTGTACTGTACTGTACAGGGAGCTGTGAGAGTGCTGTACTGTACAGGGAGCTGTGAGAGTGCTGTACTGTACTGTACAGGGAGCTGTGAGAGTGCTGTACTGTACAGTACAGGAGCTGTGAGAGTGCTGTACTGTACTGTACAGGGAGCTGTGAGAGTGCTGTACTGTACAGGGAGCTGTGAGAGTGCTGTACTGTACTGTACAGGGAGCTGTGAGAGTGCTGTACTGTACTGTACAGGGAGCTGTGAGAGTGCTGTACTGTACTGTACAGGGAGCTGTGAGAGTGCTGTACTGTACAGGGAGCTGTGAGAGTGCTGTACTGTACTGTACAGGGAGCTGTGAGAGTGCTGTACTGTACAGGGAGCTGTGAGAGTGCTGTACTGTACTGTACAGGGAGCTGTGAGAGTGCTGTACTGTACAGGGAGCTGTGAGAGTGCTGTACTGTACTGTACAGGGAGCTGTGAGAGTGCTGTACTGTACTGTACAGGGAGCTGTGAGAGTGCTGTACTGTACTGTACAGGGAGCTGTGAGAGTGCTGTACTGTACTGTACAGGGAGCTGTGAGAGTGCTGTACTGTACAGGGAGCTGTGAGAGTGCTGTACTGTACTGTACAGGGAGCTGTGAGAGTGCTGTACTGTACAGGGAGCTGTGAGAGTGCTGTACTGTACTGTACAGGGAGCTGTGAGAGTGCTGTACTGTACAGGGAGCTGTGAGAGTGCTGTACTGTACTGTACAGGGAGCTGTGAGAGTGCTGTACTGTACTGTACAGGGAGCTGTGAGAGTGCTGTACTGTACAGGGAGCTGTGAGAGTGCTGTACTGTACAGGGAGCTGTGAGAGTGCTGTACTGTACTGTACAGGGAGCTGTGAGAGTGCTGTACTGTACAGGGAGCTGTGAGAGTGCTGTACTGTACAGGGAGCTGTGAGAGTGCTGTACTGTACTGTACAGGGAGCTGTGAGAGTGCTGTACTGTACTGTACAGGGAGCTGTGAGAGTGCTGTACTGTACTGTACAGGGAGCTGTGAGAGTGCTGTACTGTACTGTACAGGGAGCTGTGAGAGTGCTGTACTGTACAGGGAGCTGTGAGAGTGCTGTACTGTACTGTACAGGGAGCTGTGAGAGTGCTGTACTGTACTGTACAGGGAGCTGTGAGAGTGCTGTACTGTACTGTACAGGGAGCTGTGAGAGTGCTGTACAGGGAGCTGTGAGAGTGCTGTACTGTACAGGGAGCTGTGAGAGTGCTGTACTGTACAGGGAGCTGTGAGAGTGCTGTACTGTACAGGGAGCTGTGAGAGTGCTGTACAGGGAGCTGTGAGAGTGCTGTACTGTACTGTACAGGGAGCTGTGAGAGTGCTGTACTGTACAGGGAGCTGTGAGAGTGCTGTACTGTACTGTACAGGGAGCTGTGAGAGTGCTGTACTGTACAGGGAGCTGTGAGAGTGCTGTACTGTACAGGGAGCTGTGAGAGTGCTGTACTGTACTGTACAGGGAGCTGTGAGAGTGCTGTACTGTACTGTACAGGGAGCTGTGAGAGTGCTGTACTGTACTGTACAGGGAGCTGTGAGAGTGCTGTACTGTACTGTACAGGGAGCTGTGAGAGTGCTGTACTGTACTGTACAGGGAGCTGTGAGAGTGCTGTACTGTACAGGGAGCTGTGAGAGTGCTGTACTGTACTGTACAGGGAGCTGTGAGAGTGCTGTACTGTACAGGGAGCTGTGAGAGTGCTGTACTGTACAGGGAGCTGTGAGAGTGCTGTACTGTACTGTACAGGGAGCTGTGAGAGTGCTGTACTGTACTGTACAGGGAGCTGTGAGAGTGCTGTACTGTACAGGGAGCTGTGAGAGTGCTGTACTGTACAGGGAGCTGTGAGAGTGCTGTACTGTACTGTACAGGGAGCTGTGAGAGTGCTGTACTGTACAGGGAGCTGTGAGAGTGCTGTACTGTACTGTACAGGGAGCTGTGAGAGTGCTGTACTGTACAGGGAGCTGTGAGAGTGCTGTACTGTACTGTACAGGGAGCTGTGAGAGTGCTGTACTGTACTGTACAGGGAGCTGTGAGAGTGCTGTACTGTACAGGGAGCTGTGAGAGTGCTGTACTGTACTGTACAGGGAGCTGTGAGAGTGCTGTACTGTACAGGGAGCTGTGAGAGTGCTGTACTGTACTGTACAGGGAGCTGTGAGAGTGCTGTACTGTACAGGGAGCTGTGAGAGTGCTGTACTGTACAGGGAGCTGTGAGAGTGCTGTACTGTACTGTACAGGGAGCTGTGAGAGTGCTGTACTGTACTGTACAGGGAGCTGTGAGAGTGCTGTACTGTACTGTACAGGGAGCTGTGAGAGTGCTGTACTGTACTGTACAGGGAGCTGTGAGAGTGCTGTACTGTACTGTACAGGGAGCTGTGAGAGTGCTGTACTGTACTGTACAGGGAGCTGTGAGAGTGCTGTACTGTACTGTACAGGGAGCTGTGAGAGTGCTGTACTGTACTGTACAGGGAGCTGTGAGAGTACTGTACAGGGAGCTGTGAGAGTGCTGTACTGTACAGGGAGCTGTGAGAGTGCTGTACTGTACTGTACAGGGAGCTGTGAGAGTGCTGTACTGTACTGTACAGGGAGCTGTGAGAGTGCTGTACTGTACTGTACAGGGAGCTGTGAGAGTGCTGTACTGTACTGTACAGGGAGCTGTGAGAGTGCTGTACTGTACAGGGAGCTGTGAGAGTGCTGTACTGTACTGTACAGGGAGCTGTGAGAGTGCTGTACTGTACAGGGAGCTGTGAGAGTGCTGTACTGTACTGTACAGGGAGCTGTGAGAGTGCTGTACTGTACAGGGAGCTGTGAGAGTGCTGTACTGTACTGTACAGGGAGCTGTGAGAGTGCTGTACTGTACTGTACAGGGAGCTGTGAGAGTGCTGTACTGTACAGGGAGCTGTGAGAGTGCTGTACTGTACTGTACAGGGAGCTGTGAGAGTGCTGTACTGTACAGGGAGCTGTGAGAGTGCTGTACTGTACTGTACAGGGAGCTGTGAGAGTGCTGTACTGTACAGGGAGCTGTGAGAGTGCTGTACTGTACTGTACAGGGAGCTGTGAGAGTGCTGTACTGTACAGGGAGCTGTGAGAGTGCTGTACTGTACAGGGAGCTGTGAGAGTGCTGTACTGTACAGGGAGCTGTGAGAGTGCTGTACTGTACTGTACAGGGAGCTGTGAGAGTGCTGTACTGTACAGGGAGCTGTGAGAGTGCTGTACTGTACAGGGAGCTGTGAGAGTGCTGTACTGTACTGTACAGGGAGCTGTGAGAGTGCTGTACTGTACAGGGAGCTGTGAGAGTGCTGTACTGTACAGGGAGCTGTGAGAGTGCTGTACTGTACTGTACAGGGAGCTGTGAGAGTGCTGTACTGTACTGTACAGGGAGCTGTGAGAGTGCTGTACTGTACAGGGAGCTGTGAGAGTGCTGTACTGTACTGTACAGGGAGCTGTGAGAGTGCTGTACTGTACAGGGAGCTGTGAGAGTGCTGTACTGTACTGTACAGGGAGCTGTGAGAGTGCTGTACTGTACTGTACAGGGAGCTGTGAGAGTGCTGTACTGTACAGGGAGCTGTGAGAGTGCTGTACTGTACAGGGAGCTGTGAGAGTGCTGTACTGTACTGTACAGGGAGCTGTGAGAGTGCTGTACTGTACAGGGAGCTGTGAGAGTGCTGTACTGTACTGTACAGGGAGCTGTGAGAGTGCTGTACTGTACAGGGAGCTGTGAGAGTGCTGTACTGTACTGTACAGGGAGCTGTGAGAGTGCTGTACTGTACTGTACAGGGAGCTGTGAGAGTGCTGTACTGTACTGTACAGGGAGCTGTGAGAGTGCTGTACTGTACAGGGAGCTGTGAGAGTGCTGTACTGTACTGTACAGGGAGCTGTGAGAGTACTGTACTGTACAGGGAGCTGTGAGAGTGCTGTACTGTACAGGGAGCTGTGAGAGTGCTGTACTGTACTGTACAGGGAGCTGTGAGAGTGCTGTACTGTACAGGGAGCTGTGAGAGTGCTGTACTGTACTGTACAGGGAGCTGTGAGAGTGCTGTACTGTACAGGGAGCTGTGAGAGTGCTGTACTGTACTGTACAGGGAGCTGTGAGAGTGCTGTACTGTACAGGGAGCTGTGAGAGTGCTGTACTGTACTGTACAGGGAGCTGTGAGAGTGCTGTACTGTACAGGGAGCTGTGAGAGTGCTGTACTGTACTGTACAGGGAGCTGTGAGAGTGCTGTACTGTACAGGGAGCTGTGAGAGTGCTGTACTGTACTGTACAGGGAGCTGTGAGAGTGCTGTACTGTACAGGGAGCTGTGAGAGTGCTGTACTGTACAGGGAGCTGTGAGAGTGCTGTACTGTACAGGGAGCTGTGAGAGTGCTGTACTGTACTGTACAGGGAGCTGTGAGAGTGCTGTACTGTACTGTACAGGGAGCTGTGAGAGTGCTGTACTGTACTGTACAGGGAGCTGTGAGAGTGCTGTACTGTACTGTACAGGGAGCTGTGAGAGTGCTGTACTGTACTGTACAGGGAGCTGTGAGAGTGCTGTACTGTACTGTACAGGGAGCTGTGAGAGTGCTGTACTGTACTGTACAGGGAGCTGTGAGAGTGCTGTACTGTACTGTACAGGGAGCTGTGAGAGTGCTGTACTGTACAGGGAGCTGTGAGAGTGCTGTACTGTACTGTACAGGGAGCTGTGAGAGTGCTGTACTGTACAGGGAGCTGTGAGAGTGCTGTACTGTACTGTACAGGGAGCTGTGAGAGTGCTGTACTGTACAGGGAGCTGTGAGAGTGCTGTACTGTACTGTACAGGGAGCTGTGAGAGTGCTGTACTGTACAGGGAGCTGTGAGAGTGCTGTACTGTACAGGGAGCTGTGAGAGTGCTGTACTGTACAGGGAGCTGTGAGAGTGCTGTACTGTACTGTACAGGGAGCTGTGAGAGTGCTGTACTGTACAGGGAGCTGTGAGAGTGCTGTACTGTACTGTACAGGGAGCTGTGAGAGTGCTGTACTGTACAGGGAGCTGTGAGAGTGCTGTACTGTACAGGGAGCTGTGAGAGTGCTGTACTGTACTGTACAGGGAGCTGTGAGAGTGCTGTACTGTACTGTACAGGGAGCTGTGAGAGTGCTGTACTGTACTGTACAGGAGCTGTGAGAGTGCTGTACTGTACTGTACAGGGAGCTGTGAGAGTGCTGTACTGTACAGGGAGCTGTGAGAGTGCTGTACTGTACAGGGAGCTGTGAGAGTGCTGTACTGTACTGTACAGGGAGCTGTGAGAGTGCTGTACTGTACAGGGAGCTGTGAGAGTGCTGTACTGTACAGGGAGCTGTGAGAGTGCTGTACTGTACAGGGAGCTGTGAGAGTGCTGTACTGTACTGTACAGGGAGCTGTGAGAGTGCTGTACTGTACTGTACAGGGAGCTGTGAGAGTGCTGTACTGTACTGTACAGGGAGCTGTGAGAGTGCTGTACTGTACTGTACAGGGAGCTGTGAGAGTGCTGTACTGTACAGGGAGCTGTGAGAGTGCTGTACTGTACTGTACAGGGAGCTGTGAGAGTGCTGTACTGTACTGTACAGGGAGCTGTGAGAGTGCTGTACTGTACTGTACAGGGAGCTGTGAGAGTGCTGTACTGTACAGGGAGCTGTGAGAGTGCTGTACTGTACTGTACAGGGAGCTGTGAGAGTGCTGTACTGTACTGTACAGGGAGCTGTGAGAGTGCTGTACTGTACAGGGAGCTGTGAGAGTGCTGTACTGTACTGTACAGGGAGCTGTGAGAGTGCTGTACTGTACAGGGAGCTGTGAGAGTGCTGTACTGTACTGTACAGGGAGCTGTGAGAGTGCTGTACTGTACTGTACAGGGAGCTGTGAGAGTGCTGTACTGTACAGGGAGCTGTGAGAGTGCTGTACTGTACTGTACAGGGAGCTGTGAGAGTGCTGTACTGTACTGTACAGGGAGCTGTGAGAGTGCTGTACTGTACAGGGAGCTGTGAGAGTGCTGTACTGTACTGTACAGGGAGCTGTGAGAGTGCTGTACTGTACAGGGAGCTGTGAGAGTGCTGTACTGTACTGTACAGGGAGCTGTGAGAGTGCTGTACTGTACTGTACAGGGAGCTGTGAGAGTGCTGTACTGTACAGGGAGCTGTGAGAGTGCTGTACTGTACTGTACAGGGAGCTGTGAGAGTGCTGTACTGTACAGGGAGCTGTGAGAGTGCTGTACTGTACAGGGAGCTGTGAGAGTGCTGTACTGTACTGTACAGGGAGCTGTGAGAGTGCTGTACTGTACTGTACAGGGAGCTGTGAGAGTGCTGTACTGTACTGTACAGGGAGCTGTGAGAGTGCTGTACTGTACTGTACAGGGAGCTGTGAGAGTGCTGTACTGTACAGGGAGCTGTGAGAGTGCTGTACTGTACTGTACAGGGAGCTGTGAGAGTGCTGTACTGTACTGTACAGGGAGCTGTGAGAGTGCTGTACTGTACTGTACAGGGAGCTGTGAGAGTGCTGTACTGTACAGGGAGCTGTGAGAGTGCTGTACTGTACTGTACAGGGAGCTGTGAGAGTGCTGTACTGTACTGTACAGGGAGCTGTGAGAGTGCTGTACTGTACAGGGAGCTGTGAGAGTGCTGTACTGTACTGTACAGGGAGCTGTGAGAGTGCTGTACTGTACTGTACAGGGAGCTGTGAGAGTGCTGTACTGTACAGGGAGCTGTGAGAGTGCTGTACTGTACTGTACAGGGAGCTGTGAGAGTGCTGTACTGTACTGTACAGGGAGCTGTGAGAGTGCTGTACTGTACTGTACAGGGAGCTGTGAGAGTGCTGTACTGTACAGGGAGCTGTGAGAGTGCTGTACTGTACAGGGAGCTGTGAGAGTGCTGTACTGTACTGTACAGGGAGCTGTGAGAGTGCTGTACTGTACTGTACAGGGAGCTGTGAGAGTGCTGTACTGTACTGTACAGGGAGCTGTGAGAGTGCTGTACTGTACTGTACAGGGAGCTGTGAGAGTGCTGTACTGTACAGGGAGCTGTGAGAGTGCTGTACTGTACAGGGAGCTGTGAGAGTGCTGTACTGTACTGTACAGGGAGCTGTGAGAGTGCTGTACTGTACAGGGAGCTGTGAGAGTGCTGTACAGGGAGCTGTGAGAGTGCTGTACTGTACAGGGAGCTGTGAGAGTGCTGTACTGTACAGGGAGCTGTGAGAGTGCTGTACTGTACAGGGAGCTGTGAGAGTGCTGTACAGGGAGCTGTGAGAGTGCTGTACTGTACTGTACAGGGAGCTGTGAGAGTGCTGTACTGTACAGGGAGCTGTGAGAGTGCTGTACTGTACTGTACAGGGAGCTGTGAGAGTGCTGTACTGTACAGGGAGCTGTGAGAGTGCTGTACTGTACAGGGAGCTGTGAGAGTGCTGTACTGTACTGTACAGGGAGCTGTGAGAGTGCTGTACTGTACTGTACAGGGAGCTGTGAGAGTGCTGTACTGTACTGTACAGGGAGCTGTGAGAGTGCTGTACTGTACTGTACAGGGAGCTGTGAGAGTGCTGTACTGTACTGTACAGGGAGCTGTGAGAGTGCTGTACTGTACAGGGAGCTGTGAGAGTGCTGTACTGTACTGTACAGGGAGCTGTGAGAGTGCTGTACTGTACAGGGAGCTGTGAGAGTGCTGTACTGTACTGTACAGGGAGCTGTGAGAGTGCTGTACTGTACAGGGAGCTGTGAGAGTGCTGTACTGTACAGGGAGCTGTGAGAGTGCTGTACTGTACTGTACAGGGAGCTGTGAGAGTGCTGTACTGTACAGGGAGCTGTGAGAGTGCTGTACTGTACTGTACAGGGAGCTGTGAGAGTGCTGTACTGTACAGGGAGCTGTGAGAGTGCTGTACTGTACTGTACAGGGAGCTGTGAGAGTGCTGTACTGTACAGGGAGCTGTGAGAGTGCTGTACTGTACTGTACAGGGAGCTGTGAGAGTGCTGTACTGTACAGGGAGCTGTGAGAGTGCTGTACTGTACTGTACAGGGAGCTGTGAGAGTGCTGTACTGTACAGGGAGCTGTGAGAGTGCTGTACTGTACTGTACAGGGAGCTGTGAGAGTGCTGTACTGTACAGGGAGCTGTGAGAGTGCTGTACTGTACTGTACAGGGAGCTGTGAGAGTGCTGTACTGTACAGGGAGCTGTGAGAGTGCTGTACTGTACTGTACAGGGAGCTGTGAGAGTGCTGTACTGTACAGGGAGCTGTGAGAGTGCTGTACTGTACTGTACAGGGAGCTGTGAGAGTGCTGTACTGTACTGTACAGGGAGCTGTGAGAGTGCTGTACTGTACTGTACAGGGAGCTGTGAGAGTGCTGTACTGTACTGTACAGGGAGCTGTGAGAGTGCTGTACTGTACTGTACAGGGAGCTGTGAGAGTGCTGTACTGTACTGTACAGGGAGCTGTGAGAGTGCTGTACTGTACTGTACAGGGAGCTGTGAGAGTGCTGTACTGTACTGTACAGGGAGCTGTGAGAGTACTGTACAGGGAGCTGTGAGAGTGCTGTACTGTACAGGGAGCTGTGAGAGTGCTGTACTGTACTGTACAGGGAGCTGTGAGAGTGCTGTACTGTACTGTACAGGGAGCTGTGAGAGTGCTGTACTGTACTGTACAGGGAGCTGTGAGAGTGCTGTACTGTACTGTACAGGGAGCTGTGAGAGTGCTGTACTGTACAGGGAGCTGTGAGAGTGCTGTACTGTACTGTACAGGGAGCTGTGAGAGTGCTGTACTGTACAGGGAGCTGTGAGAGTGCTGTACTGTACTGTACAGGGAGCTGTGAGAGTGCTGTACTGTACAGGGAGCTGTGAGAGTGCTGTACTGTACTGTACAGGGAGCTGTGAGAGTGCTGTACTGTACTGTACAGGGAGCTGTGAGAGTGCTGTACTGTACAGGGAGCTGTGAGAGTGCTGTACTGTACTGTACAGGGAGCTGTGAGAGTGCTGTACTGTACAGGGAGCTGTGAGAGTGCTGTACTGTACTGTACAGGGAGCTGTGAGAGTGCTGTACTGTACAGGGAGCTGTGAGAGTGCTGTACTGTACTGTACAGGGAGCTGTGAGAGTGCTGTACTGTACAGGGAGCTGTGAGAGTGCTGTACTGTACAGGGAGCTGTGAGAGTGCTGTACTGTACAGGGAGCTGTGAGAGTGCTGTACTGTACTGTACAGGGAGCTGTGAGAGTGCTGTACTGTACAGGGAGCTGTGAGAGTGCTGTACTGTACAGGGAGCTGTGAGAGTGCTGTACTGTACTGTACAGGGAGCTGTGAGAGTGCTGTACTGTACAGGGAGCTGTGAGAGTGCTGTACTGTACAGGGAGCTGTGAGAGTGCTGTACTGTACTGTACAGGGAGCTGTGAGAGTGCTGTACTGTACTGTACAGGGAGCTGTGAGAGTGCTGTACTGTACAGGGAGCTGTGAGAGTGCTGTACTGTACTGTACAGGGAGCTGTGAGAGTGCTGTACTGTACAGGGAGCTGTGAGAGTGCTGTACTGTACTGTACAGGGAGCTGTGAGAGTGCTGTACTGTACAGGGAGCTGTGAGAGTGCTGTACTGTACAGGGAGCTGTGAGAGTGCTGTACTGTACTGTACAGGGAGCTGTGAGAGTGCTGTACTGTACAGGGAGCTGTGAGAGTGCTGTACTGTACTGTACAGGGAGCTGTGAGAGTGCTGTACTGTACTGTACAGGGAGCTGTGAGAGTGCTGTACTGTACTGTACAGGGAGCTGTGAGAGTGCTGTACTGTACAGGGAGCTGTGAGAGTGCTGTACTGTACTGTACAGGGAGCTGTGAGAGTGCTGTACTGTACAGGGAGCTGTGAGAGTGCTGTACTGTACAGGGAGCTGTGAGAGTGCTGTACTGTACTGTACAGGGAGCTGTGAGAGTGCTGTACTGTACAGGGAGCTGTGAGAGTGCTGTACTGTACTGTACAGGGAGCTGTGAGAGTGCTGTACTGTACTGTACAGGGAGCTGTGAGAGTGCTGTACTGTACAGGGAGCTGTGAGAGTGCTGTACTGTACTGTACAGGGAGCTGTGAGAGTGCTGTACTGTACAGGGAGCTGTGAGAGTGCTGTACTGTACTGTACAGGGAGCTGTGAGAGTGCTGTACTGTACAGGGAGCTGTGAGAGTGCTGTACTGTACTGTACAGGGAGCTGTGAGAGTGCTGTACTGTACAGGGAGCTGTGAGAGTGCTGTACTGTACTGTACAGGGAGCTGTGAGAGTGCTGTACTGTACAGGGAGCTGTGAGAGTGCTGTACTGTACTGTACAGGGAGCTGTGAGAGTGCTGTACTGTACAGTACAGGGAGCTGTGAGAGTGCTGTACTGTACTGTACAGGGAGCTGTGAGAGTGCTGTACTGTACAGGGAGCTGTGAGAGTGCTGTACTGTACTGTACAGGGAGCTGTGAGAGTGCTGTACTGTACTGTACAGGGAGCTGTGAGAGTGCTGTACTGTACTGTACAGGGAGCTGTGAGAGTGCTGTACTGTACTGTACAGGGAGCTGTGAGAGTGCTGTACTGTACTGTACAGGGAGCTGTGAGAGTGCTGTACTGTACAGGGAGCTGTGAGAGTGCTGTACTGTACTGTACAGGGAGCTGTGAGAGTGCTGTACTGTACAGGGAGCTGTGAGAGTGCTGTACTGTACTGTACAGGGAGCTGTGAGAGTGCTGTACTGTACAGGGAGCTGTGAGAGTGCTGTACTGTACTGTACAGGGAGCTGTGAGAGTGCTGTACTGTACAGGGAGCTGTGAGAGTGCTGTACTGTACAGGGAGCTGTGAGAGTGCTGTACTGTACAGGGAGCTGTGAGAGTGCTGTACTGTACTGTACAGGGAGCTGTGAGAGTGCTGTACTGTACAGGGAGCTGTGAGAGTGCTGTACTGTACTGTACAGGGAGCTGTGAGAGTGCTGTACTGTACAGGGAGCTGTGAGAGTGCTGTACTGTACAGGGAGCTGTGAGAGTGCTGTACTGTACTGTACAGGGAGCTGTGAGAGTGCTGTACTGTACTGTACAGGGAGCTGTGAGAGTGCTGTACTGTACTGTACAGGGAGCTGTGAGAGTGCTGTACTGTACTGTACAGGGAGCTGTGAGAGTGCTGTACTGTACAGGGAGCTGTGAGAGTGCTGTACTGTACAGGGAGCTGTGAGAGTGCTGTACTGTACTGTACAGGGAGCTGTGAGAGTGCTGTACTGTACAGGGAGCTGTGAGAGTGCTGTACTGTACTGGGAGCTGTGAGAGTGCTGTACTGTACAGGGAGCTGTGAGAGTGCTGTACTGTACTGTACAGGGAGCTGTGAGAGTGCTGTACTGTACTGTACAGGGAGCTGTGAGAGTGCTGTACTGTACTGTACAGGGAGCTGTGAGAGTGCTGTACTGTACTGTACAGGGAGCTGTGAGAGTGCTGTACTGTACAGGGAGCTGTGAGAGTGCTGTACTGTACTGTACAGGGAGCTGTGAGAGTGCTGTACTGTACTGTACAGGGAGCTGTGAGAGTGCTGTACTGTACTGTACAGGGAGCTGTGAGAGTGCTGTACTGTACAGGGAGCTGTGAGAGTGCTGTACTGTACTGTACAGGGAGCTGTGAGAGTGCTGTACTGTACAGGGAGCTGTGAGAGTGCTGTACTGTACAGGGAGCTGTGAGAGTGCTGTACTGTACAGGGAGCTGTGAGAGTGCTGTACTGTACAGGGAGCTGTGAGAGTGCTGTACTGTACTGTACAGGGAGCTGTGAGAGTGCTGTACTGTACTGTACAGGGAGCTGTGAGAGTGCTGTACTGTACTGTACAGGGAGCTGTGAGAGTGCTGTACTGTACTGTACAGGGAGCTGTGAGAGTGCTGTACTGTACTGTACAGGGAGCTGTGAGAGTGCTGTACTGTACAGGGAGCTGTGAGAGTGCTGTACTGTACAGGGAGCTGTGAGAGTGCTGTACTGTACTGTACAGGGAGCTGTGAGAGTGCTGTACTGTACAGGGAGCTGTGAGAGTGCTGTACTGTACTGTACAGGGAGCTGTGAGAGTGCTGTACTGTACAGGGAGCTGTGAGAGTGCTGTACTGTACTGTACAGGGAGCTGTGAGAGTGCTGTACTGTACAGGGAGCTGTGAGAGTGCTGTACTGTACTGTACAGGGAGCTGTGAGAGTGCTGTACTGTACAGGGAGCTGTGAGAGTGCTGTACTGTACTGTACAGGGAGCTGTGAGAGTGCTGTACTGTACTGTACAGGGAGCTGTGAGAGTGCTGTACTGTACTGTACAGGGAGCTGTGAGAGTGCTGTACTGTACTGTACAGGGAGCTGTGAGAGTGCTGTACTGTACTGTACAGGGAGCTGTGAGAGTGCTGTACTGTACTGTACAGGGAGCTGTGAGAGTGCTGTACTGTACTGTACAGGGAGCTGTGAGAGTGCTGTACTGTACTGTACAGGGAGCTGTGAGAGTGCTGTACTGTACTGTACAGGGAGCTGTGAGAGTGCTGTACTGTACTGTACAGGGAGCTGTGAGAGTGCTGTACTGTACAGGGAGCTGTGAGAGTGCTGTACTGTACTGTACAGGGAGCTGTGAGAGTGCTGTACTGTACTGTACAGGGAGCTGTGAGAGTGCTGTACTGTACAGGGAGCTGTGAGAGTGCTGTACTGTACTGTACAGGGAGCTGTGAGAGTGCTGTACTGTACTGTACAGGGAGCTGTGAGAGTGCTGTACTGTACAGGGAGCTGTGAGAGTGCTGTACTGTACTGTACAGGGAGCTGTGAGAGTGCTGTACTGTACAGGGAGCTGTGAGAGTGCTGTACTGTACTGTACAGGGAGCTGTGAGAGTGCTGTACTGTACTGTACAGGGAGCTGTGAGAGTGCTGTACTGTACTGTACAGGGAGCTGTGAGAGTGCTGTACTGTACAGGGAGCTGTGAGAGTGCTGTACTGTACTGTACAGGGAGCTGTGAGAGTGCTGTACTGTACTGTACAGGGAGCTGTGAGAGTGCTGTACTGTACTGTACAGGGAGCTGTGAGAGTGCTGTACTGTACAGGGAGCTGTGAGAGTGCTGTACTGTACAGGGAGCTGTGAGAGTGCTGTACTGTACTGTACAGGGAGCTGTGAGAGTGCTGTACTGTACA
This sequence comes from Hemiscyllium ocellatum, assembly GCF_020745735.1. Taxonomy (NCBI): domain Eukaryota; kingdom Metazoa; phylum Chordata; class Chondrichthyes; order Orectolobiformes; family Hemiscylliidae; genus Hemiscyllium; species Hemiscyllium ocellatum. The sequence goes on from NW_026867770.1 coordinate 85,160, forward strand.
GGGAGCTGTGAGAGTGCTGTACTGTACTGTACAGGGAGCTGTGAGAGTGCTGTACTGTACAGGGAGCTGTGAGAGTGCTGTACTGTACTGTACAGGGAGCTGTGAGAGTGCTGTACTGTACTGTACAGGGAGCTGTGAGAGTGCTGTACTGTACTGTACAGGGAGCTGTGAGAGTGCTGTACTGTACTGTACAGGGAGCTGTGAGAGTGCTGTACTGTACTGTACAGGGAGCTGTGAGAGTGCTGTACTGTACTGTACAGGGAGCTGTGAGAGTGCTGTACTGTACAGGGAGCTGTGAGAGTGCTGTACTGTACTGTACAGGGAGCTGTGAGAGTGCTGTACTGTACTGTACAGGGAGCTGTGAGAGTGCTGTACTGTACAGGGAGCTGTGAGAGTGCTGTACTGTACTGTACAGGGAGCTGTGAGAGTGCTGTACTGTACAGGGAGCTGTGAGAGTGCTGTACTGTACTGTACAGGGAGCTGTGAGAGTGCTGTACTGTACTGTACAGGGAGCTGTGAGAGTGCTGTACTGTACTGTACAGGGAGCTGTGAGAGTGCTGTACTGTACTGTACAGGAGCTGTGAGAGTGCTGTACTGTACAGGGAGCTGTGAGAGTGCTGTACTGTACTGTACAGGGAGCTGTGAGAGTGCTGTACTGTACAGGGAGCTGTGAGAGTGCTGTACTGTACTGTACAGGGAGCTGTGAGAGTGCTGTACTGTACAGGGAGCTGTGAGAGTGCTGTACTGTACAGGGAGCTGTGAGAGTGCTGTACTGTACTGTACAGGGAGCTGTGAGAGTGCTGTACTGTACTGTACAGGGAGCTGTGAGAGTGCTGTACTGTACAGGGAGCTGTGAGAGTGCTGTACTGTACTGTACAGGGAGCTGTGAGAGTGCTGTACTGTACTGTACAGGGAGCTGTGAGAGTGCTGTACTGTACAGGGAGCTGTGAGAGTGCTGTACTGTACTGTACAGGGAGCTGTGAGAGTGCTGTACTGTACAGGGAGCTGTGAGAGTGCTGTACTGTACTGTACAGGGAGCTGTGAGAGTGCTGTACTGTACAGGGAGCTGTGAGAGTGCTGTACTGTACAGGGAGCTGTGAGAGTGCTGTACTGTACTGTACAGGGAGCTGTGAGAGTGCTGTACTGTACAGGGAGCTGTGAGAGTGCTGTACTGTACTGTACAGGGAGCTGTGAGAGTACTGTACTGTACAGGGAGCTGTGAGAGTGCTGTACAGGGAGCTGTGAGAGTGCTGTACTGTACTGTACAGGGAGCTGAGAGTACTGTACAGGGAGCTGTGAGAGTGCTGTACTGTACTGTACAGGGAGCTGTGAGAGTGCTGTACTGTACAGGGAGCTGTGAGAGTGCTGTACTGTACTGTACAGGGAGCTGTGAGAGTGCTGTACTGTACAGGGAGCTGTGAGAGTGCTGTACTGTACTGTACAGGGAGCTGTGAGAGTGCTGTACTGTACAGGGAGCTGTGAGAGTGCTGTACTGTACTGTACAGGGAGCTGTGAGAGTGCTGTACTGTACAGGGAGCTGTGAGAGTGCTGTACTGTACTGTACAGGGAGCTGTGAGAGTGCTGTACTGTACAGGGAGCTGTGAGAGTGCTGTACTGTACAGGGAGCTGTGAGAGTGCTGTACAGGGAGCTGTGAGAGTGCTGTACTGTACTGTACAGGGAGCTGTGAGAGTGCTGTACTGTACAGGGAGCTGTGAGAGTGCTGTACTGTACAGGGAGCTGTGAGAGTGCTGTACTGTACAGGGAGCTGTGAGAGTGCTGTACTGTACTGTACAGGGAGCTGTGAGAGTGCTGTACTGTACTGTACAGGGAGCTGTGAGAGTGCTGTACTGTACTGTACAGGGAGCTGTGAGAGTGCTGTACTGTACTGTACAGGGAGCTGTGAGAGTGCTGTACTGTACTGTACAGGGAGCTGTGAGAGTGCTGTACTGTACTGTACAGGGAGCTGTGAGAGTGCTGTACTGTACAGGGAGCTGTGAGAGTGCTGTACTGTACAGGGAGCTGTGAGAGTGCTGTACTGTACTGTACAGGGAGCTGTGAGAGTGCTGTACTGTACAGGGAGCTGTGAGAGTGCTGTACTGTACAGGGAGCTGTGAGAGTGCTGTACTGTACAGGGAGCTGTGAGAGTGCTGTACTGTACTGTACAGGGAGCTGTGAGAGTGCTGTACTGTACTGTACAGGGAGCTGTGAGAGTGCTGTACTGTACTGTACAGGGAGCTGTGAGAGTGCTGTACTGTACTGTACAGGGAGCTGTGAGAGTGCTGTACTGTACTGTACAGGGAGCTGTGAGAGTGCTGTACTGTACTGTACAGGGAGCTGTGAGAGTGCTGTACTGTACAGGGAGCTGTGAGAGTGCTGTACTGTACTGTACAGGGAGCTGTGAGAGTGTACTGTACTGTACAGGGAGCTGTGAGAGTGCTGTACTGTACTGTACAGGGAGCTGTGAGAGTGCTGTACTGTACAGGAGCTGTGAGAGTGCTGTACTGTACTGTACAGGGAGCTGTGAGAGTGCTGTACTGTACTGTACAGGGAGCTGTGAGAGTGCTGTACTGTACAGGGAGCTGTGAGAGTGCTGTACTGTACTGTACAGGGAGCTGTGAGAGTGCTGTACTGTACTGTACAGGGAGCTGTGAGAGTGCTGTACTGTACTGTACAGGGAGCTGTGAGAGTGCTGTACTGTACAGGGAGCTGTGAGAGTGCTGTACTGTACTGTACAGGGAGCTGTGAGAGTGCTGTACTGTACAGGGAGCTGTGAGAGTGCTGTACTGTACTGTACAGGGAGCTGTGAGAGTGCTGTACTGTACTGTACAGGGAGCTGTGAGAGTGCTGTACTGTACAGGGAGCTGTGAGAGTGCTGTACTGTACAGGGAGCTGTGAGAGTGCTGTACTGTACTGTACAGGGAGCTGTGAGAGTGCTGTACTGTACAGGGAGCTGTGAGAGTGCTGTACTGTACTGTACAGGGAGCTGTGAGAGTGCTGTACTGTACAGGGAGCTGTGAGAGTGCTGTACTGTACTGTACAGGGAGCTGTGAGAGTGCTGTACTGTACTGTACAGGAGCTGTGAGAGTGCTGTACTGTACAGGGAGCTGTGAGAGTGCTGTACTGTACAGGGAGCTGTGAGAGTGCTGTACTGTACTGTACAGGGAGCTGTGAGAGTGCTGTACTGTACAGGGAGCTGTGAGAGTGCTGTACTGTACAGGGAGCTGTGAGAGTGCTGTACTGTACTGTACAGGGAGCTGTGAGAGTGCTGTACTGTACTGTACAGGGAGCTGTGAGAGTGCTGTACTGTACAGTACAGGGAGCTGTGAGAGTGCTGTACTGTACTGTACAGGGAGCTGTGAGAGTGCTGTACTGTACAGGGAGCTGTGAGAGTGCTGTACTGTACTGTACAGGGAGCTGTGAGAGTGCTGTACTGTACTGTACAGGGAGCTGTGAGAGTGCTGTACTGTACTGTACAGGGAGCTGTGAGAGTGCTGTACTGTACAGGGAGCTGTGAGAGTGCTGTACTGTACTGTACAGGGAGCTGTGAGAGTGCTGTACTGTACTGTACAGGGAGCTGTGAGAGTGCTGTACTGTACAGGGAGCTGTGAGAGTGCTGTACTGTACTGTACAGGGAGCTGTGAGAGTGCTGTACTGTACTGTACAGGGAGCTGTGAGAGTGCTGTACTGTACAGGGAGCTGTGAGAGTGCTGTACTGTACTGTACAGGGGCTGTGAGAGTGCTGTACTGTACAGGGAGCTGTGAGAGTGCTGTACTGTACTGTACAGGGAGCTGTGAGAGTGCTGTACTGTACAGGGAGCTGTGAGAGTGCTGTACTGTACAGGGAGCTGTGAGAGTGCTGTACTGTACTGTACAGGGAGCTGTGAGAGTGCTGTACTGTACAGGGAGCTGTGAGAGTGCTGTACTGTACTGTACAGGGAGCTGTGAGAGTGCTGTACTGTACAGGGAGCTGTGAGAGTGCTGTACTGTACTGTACAGGGAGCTGTGAGAGTGCTGTACTGTACAGGGAGCTGTGAGAGTGCTGTACTGTACTGTACAGGGAGCTGTGAGAGTGCTGTACTGTACAGGGAGCTGTGAGAGTGCTGTACTGTACAGGGAGCTGTGAGAGTGCTGTACTGTACTGTACAGGGAGCTGTGAGAGTGCTGTACTGTACAGGGAGCTGTGAGAGTGCTGTACTGTACTGTACAGGGAGCTGTGAGAGTGCTGTACTGTACAGGGAGCTGTGAGAGTGCTGTACAGGGAGCTGTGAGAGTGCTGTACTGTACAGGGAGCTGTGAGAGTGCTGTACTGTACAGGGAGCTGTGAGAGTGCTGTACTGTACTGTACAGGGAGCTGTGAGAGTGCTGTACTGTACAGGGAGCTGTGAGAGTGCTGTACATGGAGCTGTGAGAGTGCTGTACTGTACAGGGAGCTGTGAGAGTGCTGTACTGTACAGGGAGCTGTGAGAGTGCTGTACAGGGAGCTGTGAGAGTGCTGTACTGTACTGTACAGGGAGCTGTGAGAGTGCTGTACTGTACAGGGAGCTGTGAGAGTGCTGTACTGTACTGTACAGGGAGCTGTGAGAGTGCTGTACTGTACAGGGAGCTGTGAGAGTGCTGTACTGTACAGGGAGCTGTGAGAGTGCTGTACTGTACTGTACAGGGAGCTGTGAGAGTGCTGTACTGTACTGTACAGGGAGCTGTGAGAGTGCTGTACTGTACTGTACAGGGAGCTGTGAGAGTGCTGTACTGTACTGTACAGGGAGCTGTGAGAGTGCTGTACTGTACTGTACAGGGAGCTGTGAGAGTGCTGTACTGTACAGGGAGCTGTGAGAGTGCTGTACTGTACTGTACAGGGAGCTGTGAGAGTGCTGTACTGTACTGTACAGGGAGCTGTGAGAGTGCTGTACTGTACAGGGAGCTGTGAGAGTGCTGTACTGTACTGTACAGGGAGCTGTGAGAGTGCTGTACTGTACAGGGAGCTGTGAGAGTGCTGTACTGTACAGGGAGCTGTGAGAGTGCTGTACTGTACTGTACAGGGAGCTGTGAGAGTGCTGTACTGTACAGGGAGCTGTGAGAGTGCTGTACTGTACTGTACAGGGAGCTGTGAGAGTGCTGTACTGTACAGGGAGCTGTGAGAGTGCTGTACTGTACAGGGAGCTGTGAGAGTGCTGTACTGTACTGTACAGGGAGCTGTGAGAGTGCTGTACTGTACAGGGAGCTGTGAGAGTGCTGTACTGTACTGTACAGGGAGCTGTGAGAGTGCTGTACTGTACAGGGAGCTGTGAGAGTGCTGTACTGTACAGGGAGCTGTGAGAGTGCTGTACTGTACTGTACAGGGAGCTGTGAGAGTGCTGTACTGTACAGGGAGCTGTGAGAGTGCTGTACTGTACTGTACAGGGAGCTGTGAGAGTGCTGTACTGTACTGTACAGGGAGCTGTGAGAGTGCTGTACTGTACTGTACAGGGAGCTGTGAGAGTGCTGTACTGTACAGGGAGCTGTGAGAGTGCTGTACTGTACAGGGAGCTGTGAGAGTGCTGTACTGTACTGTACAGGGAGCTGTGAGAGTGCTGTACTGTACAGGGAGCTGTGAGAGTGCTGTACTGTACTGTACAGGGAGCTGTGAGAGTGCTGTACTGTACTGTACAGGGAGCTGTGAGAGTGCTGTACTGTACAGGGAGCTGTGAGAGTGCTGTACTGTACAGGGAGCTGTGAGAGTGCTGTACTGTACAGGGAGCTGTGAGAGTGCTGTACTGTACAGGGAGCTGTGAGAGTGCTGTACTGTACTGTACAGGGAGCTGTGAGAGTGCTGTACTGTACAGGGAGCTGTGAGAGTGCTGTACTGTACAGGGAGCTGTGAGAGTGCTGTACTGTACTGTACAGGGAGCTGTGAGAGTGCTGTACTGTACTGTACAGGGAGCTGTGAGAGTGCTGTACTGTACTGTACAGGGAGCTGTGAGAGTGCTGTACTGTACTGTACAGGGAGCTGTGAGAGTGCTGTACTGTACTGTACAGGGAGCTGTGAGAGTGCTGTACTGTACAGGGAGCTGTGAGAGTGCTGTACTGTACAGGGAGCTGTGAGAGTGCTGTACTGTACTGTACAGGGAGCTGTGAGAGTGCTGTACTGTACAGGGAGCTGTGAGAGTGCTGTACTGTACTGTACAGGGAGCTGTGAGAGTGCTGTACTGTACAGGGAGCTGTGAGAGTGCTGTACTGTACAGGGAGCTGTGAGAGTGCTGTACTGTACTGTACAGGGAGCTGTGAGAGTGCTGTACTGTACAGGGAGCTGTGAGAGTGCTGTACTGTACAGGGAGCTGTGAGAGTGCTGTACTGTACTGTACAGGGAGCTGTGAGAGTGCTGTACTGTACTGTACAGGGAGCTGTGAGAGTGCTGTACTGTACTGTACAGGGAGCTGTGAGAGTGCTGTACTGTACTGTACAGGGAGCTGTGAGAGTGCTGTACTGTACTGTACAGGGAGCTGTGAGAGTGCTGTACTGTACTGTACAGGGAGCTGTGAGAGTGCTGTACTGTACTGTACAGGGAGCTGTGAGAGTGCTGTACTGTACAGGGAGCTGTGAGAGTGCTGTACTGTACTGTACAGGGAGCTGTGAGAGTGCTGTACTGTACAGGGAGCTGTGAGAGTGCTGTACTGTACTGTACAGGGAGCTGTGAGAGTGCTGTACTGTACAGGGAGCTGTGAGAGTGCTGTACTGTACTGTACAGGGAGCTGTGAGAGTGCTGTACTGTACAGGGAGCTGTGAGAGTGCTGTACTGTACTGTACAGGGAGCTGTGAGAGTGCTGTACTGTACAGGGAGCTGTGAGAGTGCTGTACTGTACTGTACAGGGAGCTGTGAGAGTGCTGTACTGTACAGGGAGCTGTGAGAGTGCTGTACTGTACTGTACAGGGAGCTGTGAGAGTGCTGTACTGTACAGGGAGCTGTGAGAGTGCTGTACTGTACTGTACAGGGAGCTGTGAGAGTGCTGTACTGTACAGGGAGCTGTGAGAGTGCTGTACTGTACTGTACAGGGAGCTGTGAGAGTGCTGTACTGTACAGGGAGCTGTGAGAGTGCTGTACTGTACAGGGAGCTGTGAGAGTGCTGTACTGTACTGTACAGGGAGCTGTGAGAGTGCTGTACTGTACAGGGAGCTGTGAGAGTGCTGTACTGTACAGGGAGCTGTGAGAGTGCTGTACTGTACTGTACAGGGAGCTGTGAGAGTGCTGTACTGTACTGTACAGGGAGCTGTGAGAGTGCTGTACTGTACTGTACAGGGAGCTGTGAGAGTGCTGTACTGTACAGGGAGCTGTGAGAGTGCTGTACTGTACAGGGAGCTGTGAGAGTGCTGTACTGTACTGTACAGGGAGCTGTGAGAGTGCTGTACTGTACAGGGAGCTGTGAGAGTGCTGTACTGTACTGTACAGGGAGCTGTGAGAGTGCTGTACTGTACAGGGAGCTGTGAGAGTGCTGTACTGTACTGTACAGGGAGCTGTGAGAGTGCTGTACTGTACAGGGAGCTGTGAGAGTGCTGTACTGTACTGTACAGGGAGCTGTGAGAGTGCTGTACTGTACAGGGAGCTGTGAGAGTGCTGTACTGTACTGTACAGGGAGCTGTGAGAGTGCTGTACTGTACAGGGAGCTGTGAGAGTGCTGTACTGTACAGGGAGCTGTGAGAGTGCTGTACTGTACAGGGAGCTGTGAGAGTGCTGTACTGTACTGTACAGGGAGCTGTGAGAGTGCTGTACTGTACTGTACAGGGAGCTGTGAGAGTGCTGTACTGTACTGTACAGGGAGCTGTGAGAGTGCTGTACTGTACTGTACAGGGAGCTGTGAGAGTGCTGTACTGTACTGTACAGGGAGCTGTGAGAGTGCTGTACTGTACAGGGAGCTGTGAGAGTGCTGTACTGTACAGGGAGCTGTGAGAGTGCTGTACTGTACTGTACAGGGAGCTGTGAGAGTACTGTACTGTACAGGGAGCTGTGAGAGTGCTGTACTGTACTGTACAGGGAGCTGTGAGAGTGCTGTACTGTACAGGGAGCTGTGAGAGTGCTGTACTGTACAGGGAGCTGTGAGAGTGCTGTACTGTACTGTACAGGGAGCTGTGAGAGTGCTGTACTGTACAGGGAGCTGTGAGAGTGCTGTACTGTACAGGGAGCTGTGAGAGTGCTGTACTGTACTGTACAGGGAGCTGTGAGAGTGCTGTACTGTACTGTACAGGGAGCTGTGAGAGTGCTGTACTGTACTGTACAGGGAGCTGTGAGAGTGCTGTACTGTACTGTACAGGGAGCTGTGAGAGTGCTGTACTGTACTGTACAGGGAGCTGTGAGAGTGCTGTACTGTACTGTACAGGGAGCTGTGAGAGTGCTGTACTGTACTGTACAGGGAGCTGTGAGAGTGCTGTACTGTACAGGGAGCTGTGAGAGTGCTGTACTGTACTGTACAGGGAGCTGTGAGAGTGCTGTACTGTACTGTACAGGGAGCTGTGAGAGTGCTGTACTGTACTGTACAGGGAGCTGTGAGAGTGCTGTACTGTACAGGGAGCTGTGAGAGTGCTGTACTGTACTGTACAGGGAGCTGTGAGAGTGCTGTACTGTACAGGGAGCTGTGAGAGTGCTGTACTGTACTGTACAGGGAGCTGTGAGAGTGCTGTACTGTACTGTACAGGGAGCTGTGAGAGTGCTGTACTGTACAGGGAGCTGTGAGAGTGCTGTACTGTACTGTACAGGGAGCTGTGAGAGTGCTGTACTGTACTGTACAGGGAGCTGTGAGAGTGCTGTACTGTACTGTACAGGGAGCTGTGAGAGTGCTGTACTGTACAGGGAGCTGTGAGAGTGCTGTACTGTACTGTACAGGGAGCTGTGAGAGTGCTGTACTGTACTGTACAGGGAGCTGTGAGAGTGCTGTACTGTACAGGGAGCTGTGAGAGTGCTGTACTGTACTGTACAGGGAGCTGTGAGAGTGCTGTACTGTACTGTACAGGGAGCTGTGAGAGTGCTGTACTGTACTGTACAGGGAGCTGTGAGAGTGCTGTACTGTACAGGGAGCTGTGAGAGTGCTGTACTGTACAGGGAGCTGTGAGAGTGCTGTACTGTACTGTACAGGGAGCTGTGAGAGTGCTGTACTGTACAGGGAGCTGTGAGAGTGCTGTACTGTACTGTACAGGGAGCTGTGAGAGTGCTGTACTGTACAGGGAGCTGTGAGAGTGCTGTACTGTACTGTACAGGGAGCTGTGAGAGTGCTGTACTGTACTGTACAGGGAGCTGTGAGAGTGCTGTACTGTACTGTACAGGGAGCTGTGAGAGTGCTGTACTGTACTGTACAGGGAGCTGTGAGAGTGCTGTACTGTACTGTACAGGGAGCTGTGAGAGTGCTGTACTGTACTGTACAGGGAGCTGTGAGAGTGCTGTACTGTACAGGGAGCTGTGAGAGTGCTGTACTGTACTGTACAGGGAGCTGTGAGAGTGCTGTACTGTACTGTACAGGGAGCTGTGAGAGTGCTGTACTGTACAGGGAGCTGTGAGAGTGCTGTACTGTACTGTACAGGGAGCTGTGAGAGTGCTGTACTGTACAGGGAGCTGTGAGAGTGCTGTACTGTACTGTACAGGGAGCTGTGAGAGTGCTGTACTGTACTGTACAGGGAGCTGTGAGAGTGCTGTACTGTACTGTACAGGGAGCTGTGAGAGTGCTGTACTGTACTGTACAGGGAGCTGTGAGAGTGCTGTACTGTACAGGGAGCTGTGAGAGTGCTGTACTGTACTGTACAGGGAGCTGTGAGAGTGCTGTACTGTACAGGGAGCTGTGAGAGTGCTGTACTGTACTGTACAGGGAGCTGTGAGAGTGCTGTACTGTACAGGGAGCTGTGAGAGTGCTGTACTGTACAGGGAGCTGTGAGAGTGCTGTACTGTACTGTACAGGGAGCTGTGAGAGTGCTGTACTGTACTGTACAGGGAGCTGTGAGAGTGCTGTACTGTACAGGGAGCTGTGAGAGTGCTGTACTGTACTGTACAGGGAGCTGTGAGAGTGCTGTACTGTACTGTACAGGGAGCTGTGAGAGTGCTGTACTGTACAGGGAGCTGTGAGAGTGCTGTACTGTACTGTACAGGGAGCTGTGAGAGTGCTGTACTGTACAGGGAGCTGTGAGAGTGCTGTACTGTACTGTACAGGGAGCTGTGAGAGTGCTGTACTGTACAGGGAGCTGTGAGAGTGCTGTACTGTACAGGGAGCTGTGAGAGTGCTGTACTGTACTGTACAGGGAGCTGTGAGAGTGCTGTACTGTACAGGGAGCTGTGAGAGTGCTGTACTGTACTGCAGGGAGCTGTGAGAGTGCTGTACTGTACTGTACAGGGAGCTGTGAGAGTGCTGTACAGGGAGCTGTGAGAGTGCTGTACTGTACTGTACAGGGAGCTGAGAGTACTGTACAGGGAGCTGTGAGAGTGCTGTACTGTACTGTACAGGGAGCTGTGAGAGTGCTGTACTGTACAGGGAGCTGTGAGAGTGCTGTACTGTACTGTACAGGGAGCTGTGAGAGTGCTGTACTGTACAGGGAGCTGTGAGAGTGCTGTACTGTACTGTACAGGGAGCTGTGAGAGTGCTGTACTGTACAGGGAGCTGTGAGAGTGCTGTACTGTACTGTACAGGGAGCTGTGAGAGTGCTGTACTGTACAGGGAGCTGTGAGAGTGCTGTACTGTACTGTACAGGGAGCTGTGAGAGTGCTGTACTGTACAGGGAGCTGTGAGAGTGCTGTACTGTACAGGGAGCTGTGAGAGTGCTGTACAGGGAGCTGTGAGAGTGCTGTACTGTACTGTACAGGGAGCTGTGAGAGTGCTGTACTGTACAGGGAGCTGTGAGAGTGCTGTACTGTACTGTACAGGGAGCTGTGAGAGTGCTGTACTGTACTGTACAGGGAGCTGTGAGAGTGCTGTACAGGGAGCTGTGAGAGTGCTGTACTGTACTGTACAGGGAGCTGTGAGAGTGCTGTACTGTACAGGGAGCTGTGAGAGTGCTGTACTGTACTGTACAGGGAGCTGTGAGAGTGCTGTACTGTACAGGGAGCTGTGAGAGTGCTGTACTGTACTGTACAGGGAGCTGTGAGAGTGCTGTACTGTACAGGGAGCTGTGAGAGTGCTGTACTGTACAGGGAGCTGTGAGAGTGCTGTACTGTACAGGGAGCTGTGAGAGTGCTGTACTGTACTGTACAGGGAGCTGTGAGAGTGCTGTACTGTACTGTACAGGGAGCTGTGAGAGTGCTGTACTGTACAGGGAGCTGTGAGAGTGCTGTACTGTACTGTACAGGGAGCTGTGAGAGTGCTGTACTGTACAGGGAGCTGTGAGAGTGCTGTACTGTACAGGGAGCTGTGAGAGTGCTGTACAGGGAGCTGTGAGAGTGCTGTACTGTACTGTACAGGGAGCTGTGAGAGTGCTGTACTGTACTGTACAGGGAGCTGTGAGAGTGCTGTACTGTACTGTACAGGGAGCTGTGAGAGTGCTGTACTGTACAGGGAGCTGTGAGAGTGCTGTACTGTACTGTACAGGGAGCTGTGAGAGTGCTGTACTGTACAGGGAGCTGTGAGAGTGCTGTACTGTACTGTACAGGGAGCTGTGAGAGTGCTGTACTGTACAGGGAGCTGTGAGAGTGCTGTACTGTACAGGGAGCTGTGAGAGTGCTGTACTGTACTGTACAGGGAGCTGTGAGAGTGCTGTACTGTACTGTACAGGGAGCTGTGAGAGTGCTGTACTGTACAGGGAGCTGTGAGAGTGCTGTACTGTACTGTACAGGGAGCTGTGAGAGTGCTGTACTGTACTGTACAGGGAGCTGTGAGAGTGCTGTACTGTACTGTACAGGGAGCTGTGAGAGTGCTGTACTGTACTGTACAGGGAGCTGTGAGAGTGCTGTACTGTACTGTACAGGGAGCTGTGAGAGTGCTGTACTGTACTGTACAGGGAGCTGTGAGAGTGCTGTACTGTACTGTACAGGGAGCTGTGAGAGTGCTGTACTGTACTGTACAGGGAGCTGTGAGAGTGCTGTACTGTACAGGGAGCTGTGAGAGTGCTGTACTGTACTGTACAGGGAGCTGTGAGAGTGCTGTACTGTACTGTACAGGGAGCTGTGAGAGTGCTGTACTGTACTGTACAGGGAGCTGTGAGAGTGCTGTACTGTACTGTACAGGGAGCTGTGAGAGTGCTGTACTGTACTGTACAGGGAGCTGTGAGAGTGCTGTACTGTACTGTACAGGGAGCTGTGAGAGTGCTGTACTGTACTGTACAGGGAGCTGTGAGAGTGCTGTACTGTACTGTACAGGGAGCTGTGAGAGTGCTGTACTGTACTGTACAGGGAGCTGTGAGAGTGCTGTACTGTACAGGGAGCTGTGAGAGTGCTGTACTGTACTGTACAGGGAGCTGTGAGAGTGCTGTACTGTACAGGGAGCTGTGAGAGTGCTGTACTGTACTGTACAGGGAGCTGTGAGAGTGCTGTACTGTACAGGGAGCTGTGAGAGTGCTGTACTGTACTGTACAGGGAGCTGTGAGAGTGCTGTACTGTACAGGGAGCTGTGAGAGTGCTGTACTGTACTGTACAGGGAGCTGTGAGAGTGCTGTACTGTACTGTACAGGGAGCTGTGAGAGTGCTGTACTGTACTGTACAGGGAGCTGTGAGAGTGCTGTACTGTACTGTACAGGGAGCTGTGAGAGTGCTGTACTGTACAGGGAGCTGTGAGAGTGCTGTACTGTACTGTACAGGGAGCTGTGAGAGTGCTGTACTGTACTGTACAGGGAGCTGTGAGAGTGCTGTACTGTACAGGGAGCTGTGAGAGTGCTGTACTGTACTGTACAGGGAGCTGTGAGAGTGCTGTACTGTACTGTACAGGGAGCTGTGAGAGTGCTGTACTGTACTGTACAGGGAGCTGTGAGAGTGCTGTACTGTACAGGGAGCTGTGAGAGTGCTGTACTGTACAGGGAGCTGTGAGAGTGCTGTACTGTACTGTACAGGGAGCTGTGAGAGTGCTGTACTGTACAGGGAGCTGTGAGAGTGCTGTACTGTACTGTACAGGGAGCTGTGAGAGTGCTGTACTGTACAGGGAGCTGTGAGAGTGCTGTACTGTACTGTACAGGGAGCTGTGAGGAGTGCTGTACTGTACTGTACAGGGAGCTGTGAGAGTGCTGTACTGTACTGTACAGGGAGCTGTGAGAGTGCTGTACTGTACAGGGAGCTGTGAGAGTGCTGTACTGTACTGTACAGGGAGCTGTGAGAGTGCTGTACTGTACAGGGAGCTGTGAGAGTGCTGTACTGTACTGTACAGGGAGCTGTGAGAGTGCTGTACTGTACTGTACAGGGAGCTGTGAGAGTGCTGTACTGTACAGGGAGCTGTGAGAGTGCTGTACTGTACTGTACAGGGAGCTGTGAGAGTGCTGTACTGTACAGGGAGCTGTGAGAGTGCTGTACTGTACTGTACAGGGAGCTGTGAGAGTGCTGTACTGTACTGTACAGGGAGCTGTGAGAGTGCTGTACTGTACTGTACAGGGAGCTGTGAGAGTGCTGTACTGTACTGTACAGGGAGCTGTGAGAGTGCTGTACTGTACAGGGAGCTGTGAGAGTGCTGTACTGTACTGTACAGGGGCTGTGAGAGTGCTGTACTGTACAGGGAGCTGTGAGAGTGCTGTACTGTACTGTACAGGGAGCTGTGAGAGTGCTGTACTGTACAGGGAGCTGTGAGAGTGCTGTACTGTACAGGGAGCTGTGAGAGTGCTGTACTGTACTGTACAGGGAGCTGTGAGAGTGCTGTACTGTACAGGGAGCTGTGAGAGTGCTGTACTGTACTGTACAGGGAGCTGTGAGAGTGCTGTACTGTACAGGGAGCTGTGAGAGTGCTGTACTGTACTGTACAGGGAGCTGTGAGAGTGCTGTACTGTACAGGGAGCTGTGAGAGTGCTGTACTGTACAGGGAGCTGTGAGAGTGCTGTACTGTACTGTACAGGGAGCTGTGAGAGTGCTGTACTGTACAGGGAGCTGTGAGAGTGCTGTACTGTACTGTACAGGGAGCTGTGAGAGTGCTGTACTGTACAGGGAGCTGTGAGAGTGCTGTACTGTACAGGGAGCTGTGAGAGTGCTGTACTGTACTGTACAGGGAGCTGTGAGAGTGCTGTACTGTACAGGGAGCTGTGAGAGTGCTGTACTGTACTGTACAGGGAGCTGTGAGAGTACTGTACTGTACAGGGAGCTGTGAGAGTGCTGTACAGGGAGCTGTGAGAGTGCTGTACTGTACTGTACAGGGAGCTGAGAGTACTGTACAGGGAGCTGTGAGAGTGCTGTACTGTACTGTACAGGGAGCTGTGAGAGTGCTGTACTGTACAGGGAGCTGTGAGAGTGCTGTACTGTACTGTACAGGGAGCTGTGAGAGTGCTGTACTGTACAGGGAGCTGTGAGAGTGCTGTACTGTACTGTACAGGGAGCTGTGAGAGTGCTGTACTGTACAGGGAGCTGAGAGAGTGCTGTACTGTACTGTACAGGGAGCTGTGAGAGTGCTGTACTGTACAGGGAGCTGTGAGAGTGCTGTACTGTACTGTACAGGGAGCTGTGAGAGTGCTGTACTGTACAGGGAGCTGTGAGAGTGCTGTACTGTACAGGGAGCTGTGAGAGTGCTGTACAGGGAGCTGTGAGAGTGCTGTACTGTACTGTACAGGGAGCTGTGAGAGTGCTGTACTGTACAGGGAGCTGTGAGAGTGCTGTACTGTACTGTACAGGGAGCTGTGAGAGTGCTGTACTGTACTGTACAGGGAGCTGTGAGAGTGCTGTACAGGGAGCTGTGAGAGTGCTGTACTGTACTGTACAGGGAGCTGTGAGAGTGCTGTACTGTACAGGGAGCTGTGAGAGTGCTGTACTGTACTGTACAGGGAGCTGTGAGAGTGCTGTACTGTACAGGGAGCTGTGAGAGTGCTGTACTGTACTGTACAGGGAGCTGTGAGAGTGCTGTACTGTACTGTACAGGGAGCTGTGAGAGTGCTGTACTGTACAGGGAGCTGTGAGAGTGCTGTACTGTACTGTACAGGGAGCTGTGAGAGTGCTGTACTGTACAGGGAGCTGTGAGAGTGCTGTACAGGGAGCTGTGAGAGTGCTGTACTGTACTGTACAGGGAGCTGTGAGAGTGCTGTACAGGGAGCTGTGAGAGTGCTGTACTGTACTGTACAGGGAGCTGTGAGAGTGCTGTACTGTACAGGGAGCTGTGAGAGTGCTGTACTGTACTGTACAGGGAGCTGTGAGAGTGCTGTACTGTACAGGGAGCTGTGAGAGTGCTGTACTGTACTGTACAGGGAGCTGTGAGAGTGCTGTACTGTACAGGGAGCTGTGAGAGTGCTGTACTGTACAGGGAGCTGTGAGAGTGCTGTACTGTACTGTACAGGGAGCTGTGAGAGTGCTGTACTGTACTGTACAGGGAGCTGTGAGAGTGCTGTACTGTACAGGGAGCTGTGAGAGTGCTGTACTGTACTGTACAGGGAGCTGTGAGAGTGCTGTACTGTACAGGGAGCTGTGAGAGTGCTGTACTGTACTGTACAGGGAGCTGTGAGAGTGCTGTACTGTACAGGGAGCTGTGAGAGTGCTGTACTGTACTGTACAGGGAGCTGTGAGAGTGCTGTACTGTACAGGGAGCTGTGAGTGCGCTGTACTGTACTGTACAGGGAGCTGTGAGAGTGCTGTACTGTACAGGGAGCTGTGAGAGTGCTGTACTGTACTGTACAGGGAGCTGTGAGAGTGCTGTACTGTACTGTACAGGGAGCTGTGAGAGTGCTGTACTGTACAGGGAGCTGTGAGAGTGCTGTACTGTACTGTACAGGGAGCTGTGAGTGCTGTACTGTACAGGGAGCTGTGAGAGTGCTGTACTGTACTGTACAGGGAGCTGTGAGAGTGCTGTACTGTACAGGGAGCTGTGAGAGTGCTGTACTGTACTGTACAGGGAGCTGTGAGAGTGCTGTACTGTACTGTACAGGGAGCTGTGAGAGTGCACTGTACTGTACTGTACAGGGAGCTGTGAGAGTGCTGTACTGTACAGGGAGCTGTGAGAGTGCTGTACTGTACTGTACAGGGAGCTGTGAGAGTGCTGTACTGTACAGGGAGCTGTGAGAGTGCTGTACTGTACTGTACAGGGAGCTGTGAGAGTGCTGTACTGTACAGGGAGCTGAGAGTGCGCTGTACTGTACTGTACAGGGAGCTGTGAGAGTGCTGTACTGTACAGGGAGCTGTGAGAGTGCTGTACTGTACTGTACAGGGAGCTGTGAGAGTGCTGTACTGTACAGGGAGCTGTGAGAGTGCTGTACTGTACTGTACAGGGAGCTGTGAGAGTGCTGTACTGTACAGGGAGCTGTGAGAGTGCTGTACTGTACAGGGAGCTGTGAGAGTGCTGTACAGGGAGCTGTGAGAGTGCTGTACTGTACTGTACAGGGAGCTGTGAGAGTGCTGTACTGTACTGTACAGGGAGCTGTGAGAGTGCTGTACAGGGAGCTGTGAGAGTGCTGTACTGTACTGTACAGGGAGCTGTGAGAGTGCTGTACTGTACAGGGAGCTGTGAGAGTGCTGTACTGTACTGTACAGGGAGCTGTGAGAGTGCTGTACTGTACAGGGAGCTGTGAGAGTGCTGTACTGTACTGTACAGGGAGCTGTGAGAGTGCTGTACTGTACAGGGAGCTGTGAGAGTGCTGTACTGTACAGGGAGCTGTGAGAGTGCTGTACTGTACTGTACAGGGAGCTGTGAGAGTGCTGTACTGTACAGGGAGCTGTGAGAGTGCTGTACTGTACTGTACAGGGAGCTGTGAGAGTGCTGTACTGTACAGTACAGGGAGCTGTGAGAGTGCTGTACTGTACTGTACAGGGAGCTGTGAGTGCTGTACTGTACAGGGAGCTGTGAGAGTGCTGTACTGTACTGTACAGGGAGCTGTGAGAGTGCTGTACTGTACAGGGAGCTGTGAGAGTGCTGTACTGTACTGTACAGGGAGCTGTGAGAGTGCTGTACTGTACAGGGAGCTGTGAGAGTGCTGTACTGTACTGTACAGGGAGCTGTGAGAGTGCTGTACTGTACAGGGAGCTGTGAGAGTGCTGTACTGTACAGGGAGCTGTGAGAGTGCTGTACTGTACTGTACAGGGAGCTGTGAGAGTACTGTACTGTACAGGGAGCTGTGAGAGTGCTGTACAGGGAGCTGTGAGAGTGCTGTACTGTACTGTACAGGGAGCTGAGAGTACTGTACAGGGAGCTGTGAGAGTGCTGTACTGTACTGTACAGGGAGCTGTGAGAGTGCTGTACTGTACAGGGAGCTGTGAGAGTGCTGTACTGTACAGGGAGCTGTGAGAGTGCTGTACTGTACTGTACAGGGAGCTGTGAGAGTGCTGTACTGTACAGGGAGCTGTGAGAGTGCTGTACTGTACAGGGAGCTGTGAGAGTGCTGTACTGTACAGGGACTGTGAGAGTGCTGTACTGTACTGTACAGGGAGCTGTGAGAGTGCTGTACTGTACAGGGAGCTGTGAGAGTGCTGTACTGTACTGTACAGGGAGCTGTGAGAGTGCTGTACTGTACAGGGAGCTGTGAGAGTGCTGTACTGTACTGTACAGGGAGCTGTGAGAGTGCTGTACTGTACAGTACAGGGAGCTGTGAGAGTGCTGTACTGTACAGGGAGCTGTGAGAGTGCTGTACTGTACTGTACAGGGAGCTGTGAGAGTGCTGTACTGTACTGTACAGGGAGCTGTGAGAGTGCTGTACTGTACAGGGAGCTGTGAGAGTGCTGTACTGTACAGGGAGCTGTGAGAGTGCTGTACTGTACAGGGAGCTGTGAGAGTGCTGTACTGTACTGTACAGGGAGCTGTGAGAGTGCTGTACTGTACAGGGAGCTGTGAGAGTGCTGTACTGTACTGTACAGGGAGCTGTGAGAGTGCTGTACTGTACTGTACAGGGAGCTGTGAGAGTGCTGTACTGTACAGGGAGCTGTGAGAGTGCTGTACTGTACAGGGAGCTGTGAGTGTACTGTACTGTACAGGGAGCTGTGAGAGTGCTGTACTGTACAGGGAGCTGTGAGAGTGCTGTACTGTACAGGGAGCTGTGAGAGTGCTGTACTGTACTGTACAGGGAGCTGTGAGAGTGCTGTACTGTACAGGGAGCTGTGAGAGTGCTGTACTGTACTGTACAGGGAGCTGTGAGAGTGCTGTACTGTACAGGGAGCTGTGAGAGTGCTGTACTGTACTGTACAGGGAGCTGTGAGTGCTGTACTGTACAGGGAGCTGTGAGAGTGCTGTACTGTACAGGGAGCTGTGAGAGTGCTGTACTGTACAGGGAGCTGTGAGAGTGCTGTACTGTACTGTACAGGGAGCTGTGAGAGTGCTGTACTGTACAGGGAGCTGTGAGAGTGCTGTACTGTACTGTACAGGGAGCTGTGAGAGTGCTGTACTGTACAGGGAGCTGTGAGAGTGCTGTACTGTACTGTACAGGGAGCTGTGAGAGTGCTGTACTGTACAGGGAGCTGTGAGAGTGCTGTACTGTACTGTACAGGGAGCTGTGAGAGTGCTGTACAGGGAGCTGTGAGAGTGCTGTACTGTACTGTACAGGGAGCTGTGAGAGTGCTGTACTGTACAGGGAGCTGTGAGAGTGCTGTACTGTACTGTACAGGGAGCTGTGAGAGTGCTGTACTGTACAGGGAGCTGTGAGAGTGCTGTACTGTACTGTACAGGGAGCTGTGAGAGTGCTGTACTGTACAGGGAGCTGTGAGAGTGCTGTACTGTACAGGGAGCTGTGAGAGTGCTGTACTGTACTGTACAGGGAGCTGTGAGAGTGCTGTACTGTACAGGGAGCTGTGAGAGTGCTGTACTGTACTGTACAGGGAGCTGTGAGAGTGCTGTACTGTACTGTACAGGGAGCTGTGAGAGTGCTGTACTGTACAGGGAGCTGTGAGAGTGCTGTACTGTACTGTACAGGGAGCTGTGAGAGTGCTGTACTGTACAGGGAGCTGTGAGAGTGCTGTACTGTACTGTACAGGGAGCTGTGAGAGTGCTGTACTGTACAGGGAGCTGTGAGAGTGCTGTACTGTACTGTACAGGGAGCTGTGAGAGTGCTGTACTGTACAGGGAGCTGTGAGTGCTGTACTGTACTGTACAGGGAGCTGTGAGAGTGCTGTACTGTACAGGGAGCTGTGAGAGTGCTGTACTGTACTGTACAGGGAGCTGTGAGAGTGCTGTACTGTACAGGGAGCTGTGAGAGTGCTGTACTGTACTGTACAGGGAGCTGTGAGAGTGCTGTACTGTACAGGGAGCTGTGAGAGTGCTGTACTGTACTGTACAGGGAGCTGTGAGAGTGCTGTACTGTACAGGGAGCTGTGAGAGTGCTGTACTGTACTGTACAGGGAGCTGTGAGAGTGCTGTACTGTACAGGGAGCTGTGCGAGTGCTGTACAGGGAGCTGTGAGAGTGCTGTACTGTACTGTACAGGGAGCTGTGAGAGTGCTGTACTGTACTGTACAGGGAGCTGTGAGAGTGCTGTACTGTACAGGGAGCTGTGAGAGTGCTGTACTGTACTGTACAGGGAGCTGTGAGAGTGCTGTACTGTACAGGGAGCTGTGAGAGTGCTGTACTGTACAGGGAGCTGTGAGAGTGCTGTACTGTACTGTACAGGGAGCTGTGAGAGTGCTGTACTGTACAGGGAGCTGTGAGAGTGCTGTACTGTACAGGGAGCTGTGAGAGTGCTGTACTGTACTGTACAGGGAGCTGTGAGAGTGCTGTACTGTACAGGGAGCTGTGAGAGTGCTGTACTGTACTGTACAGGGAGCTGTGAGAGTGCTGTACTGTACAGGGAGCTGTGAGAGTGCTGTACTGTACTGTACAGGGAGCTGTGAGAGTGCTGTACTGTACTGTACAGGGAGCTGTGAGAGTGCTGTACTGTACAGGGAGCTGTGAGAGTGCTGTACTGTACTGTACAGGGAGCTGTGAGAGTGCTGTACTGTACTGTACAGGGAGCTGTGAGAGTGCTGTACTGTACAGGGAGCTGTGAGAGTGCTGTACTGTACTGTACAGGGAGCTGTGAGAGTGCTGTACTGTACAGGGAGCTGTGAGAGTACTGTACTGTACAGGGAGCTGTGAGAGTGCTGTACTGTACAGGGAGCTGTGAGAGTGCTGTACTGTACTGTACAGGGAGCTGTGAGAGTGCTGTACTGTACAGGGAGCTGTGAGAGTGCTGTACTGTACTGTACAGGGAGCTGTGAGAGTGCTGTACTGTACAGGGAGCTGTGAGAGTGCTGTACTGTACAGGGAGCTGTGAGAGTGCTGTACTGTACTGTACAGGGAGCTGTGAGAGTGCTGTACTGTACTGTACAGGGAGCTGTGAGAGTGCTGTACTGTACAGGGAGCTGTGAGAGTGCTGTACTGTACTGTACAGGGAGCTGTGAGAGTGCTGTACTGTACTGTACAGGGAGCTGTGAGAGTGCTGTACTGTACAGGGAGCTGTGAGAGTGCTGTACTGTACTGTACAGGGAGCTGTGAGAGTGCTGTACTGTACAGGGAGCTGTGAGAGTGCTGTACTGTACAGGGAGCTGTGAGAGTGCTGTACTGTACTGTACAGGGAGCTGTGAGAGTGCTGTACTGTACAGGGAGCTGTGAGAGTGCTGTACTGTACAGGGAGCTGTGAGAGTGCTGTACTGTACTGTACAGGGAGCTGTGAGAGTGCTGTACTGTACAGGGAGCTGTGAGAGTGCTGTACTGTACAGGGAGCTGTGAGAGTGCTGTACTGTACAGGGAGCTGTGAGAGTGCTGTACTGTACAGGGAGCTGTGAGAGTGCTGTACTGTACAGGGAGCTGTGAGAGTGCTGTACTGTACAGGGAGCTGTGAGAGTGCTGTACTGTACTGTACAGGGAGCTGTGAGAGTGCTGTACTGTACTGTACAGGGAGCTGTGAGAGTGCTGTACTGTACAGGGAGCTGTGAGAGTGCTGTACTGTACTGTACAGGGAGCTGTGAGAGTGCTGTACTGTACTGTACAGGGAGCTGTGAGAGTGCTGTACTGTACAGGGAGCTGTGAGAGTGCTGTACTGTACTGTACAGGGAGCTGTGAGAGTGCTGTACTGTACTGTACAGGGAGCTGTGAGAGTGCTGTACTGTACTGTACAGGGAGCTGTGAGAGTGCTGTACTGTACAGGGAGCTGTGAGAGTGCTGTACTGTACTGTACAGGGAGCTGTGAGAGTGCTGTACTGTACTGTACAGGGAGCTGTGAGAGTGCTGTACTGTACTGTACAGGGAGCTGTGAGAGTGCTGTACTGTACTGTACAGGGAGCTGTGAGAGTGCTGTACTGTACAGGGAGCTGTGAGAGTGCTGTACTGTACAGGGAGCTGTGAGAGTGCTGTACTGTACAGGGAGCTGTGAGAGTGCTGTACTGTACAGGGAGCTGTGAGAGTGCTGTACTGTACTGTACAGGGAGCTGTGAGAGTGCTGTACTGTACAGGGAGCTGTGAGAGTGCTGTACTGTACAGGGAGCTGTGAGAGTGCTGTACTGTACTGTACAGGGAGCTGTGAGAGTGCTGTACTGTACTGTACAGGGAGCTGTGAGAGTGCTGTACTGTACAGGGAGCTGTGAGAGTGCTGTACTGTACAGGGAGCTGTGAGAGTGCTGTACTGTACAGGGAGCTGTGAGAGTGCTGTACTGTACTGTACAGGGAGCTGTGAGAGTGCTGTACTGTACTGGGAGCTGTGAGAGTGCTGTACTGTACAGGGAGCTGTGAGAGTGCTGTACTGTACAGGGAGCTGTGAGAGTGCTGTACTGTACTGTACAGGGAGCTGTGAGAGTGCTGTACTGTACAGGGAGCTGTGAGAGTGCTGTACTGTACAGGGAGCTGTGAGAGTGCTGTACTGTACTGTACAGGGAGCTGTGAGAGTGCTGTACTGTACAGGGAGCTGTGAGAGTGCTGTACTGTACAGGGAGCTGTGAGAGTGCTGTACTGTACTGTACAGGGAGCTGTGAGAGTGCTGTACTGTACAGGGAGCTGTGAGAGTGCTGTACTGTACTGTACAGGGAGCTGTGAGAGTGCTGTACTGTACAGGGAGCTGTGAGAGTGCTGTACTGTACTGTACAGGAGCTGTGAGAGTGCTGTACTGTACAGGGAGCTGTGAGAGTGCTGTACTGTACTTGGAGCTGTGAGAGTGCTGTACTGTACTGTACAGGGAGCTGTGAGATGCTGTACTGTACAGGGAGCTGTGAGAGTGCTGTACTGTACTGTACAGGGAGCTGTGAGAGTGCTGTACAGGGAGCTGTGAGAGTGCTGTACTGTACTGTACAGGGAGCTGTGAGAGTGCTGTACTGTACAGGGAGCTGTGAGAGTGCTGTACTGTACTGTACAGGGAGCTGTGAGAGTGCTGTACTGTACAGGGAGCTGTGAGAGTGCTGTACTGTACTGTACAGGGAGCTGTGAGAGTGCTGTACTGTACAGGGAGCTGTGAGAGTGCTGTACTGTACTGTACAGGGAGCTGTGAGAGTGCTGTACTGTACAGGGAGCTGTGAGAGTGCTGTACTGTACTGTACAGGGAGCTGTGAGAGTGCTGTACTGTACAGGGAGCTGTGAGAGTGCTGTACTGTACTGTACAGGGAGCTGTGAGAGTGCTGTACTGTACAGGGAGCTGTGAGAGTGCTGTACTGTACTGTACAGGGAGCTGTGAGAGTGCTGTACTGTACAGGGAGCTGTGAGAGTGCTGTACTGTACTGTACAGGGAGCTGTGAGAGTGCTGTACTGTACAGGGAGCTGTGAGAGTGCTGTACTGTACTGTACAGGGAGCTGTGAGAGTACTGTACTGTACAGGGAGCTGTGAGAGTGCTGTACAGGGAGCTGTGAGAGTGCTGTACTGTACTGTACAGGGAGCTGTGAGAGTGCTGTACTGTACTGTACAGGGAGCTGTGAGAGTGCTGTACTGTACAGGGAGCTGTGAGAGTGCTGTACTGTACAGGGAGCTGTGAGAGTGCTGTACTGTACTGTACAGGGAGCTGTGAGAGTGCTGTACTGTACAGGGAGCTGTGAGAGTGCTGTACTGTACTGTACAGGGAGCTGTGAGAGTGCTGTACTGTACAGGGAGCTGTGAGAGTGCTGTACTGTACTGTACAGGGAGCTGTGAGAGTGCTGTACTGTACAGGGAGCTGTGAGAGTGCTGTACTGTACTGTACAGGGAGCTGTGAGAGTGCTGTACTGTACTGTACAGGGAGCTGTGAGAGTGCTGTACTGTACAGGGAGCTGTGAGAGTGCTGTACTGTACTGTACAGGGAGCTGTGAGAGTGCTGTACTGTACTGTACAGGGAGCTGTGAGAGTGCTGTACTGTACAGGGAGCTGTGAGAGTGTGTACTGTACTGTACAGGGAGCTGTGAGAGTGCTGTACTGTACTGTACAGGGAGCTGTGAGAGTGCTGTACTGTACAGGGAGCTGTGAGAGTGCTGTACTGTACTGTACAGGGAGCTGTGAGAGTGCTGTACTGTACAGGGAGCTGTGAGAGTGCTGTACTGTACAGGGAGCTGTGAGAGTGCTGTACTGTACAGGGAGCTGTGAGAGTGCTGTACTGTACTGTACAGGGAGCTGTGAGAGTGCTGTACTGTACAGGGAGCTGTGAGAGTGCTGTACTGTACTGTACAGGGAGCTGTGAGAGTGCTGTACTGTACAGGGAGCTGTGAGAGTGCTGTACTGTACTGTACAGGGAGCTGTGAGAGTGCTGTACTGTACAGGGAGCTGTGAGAGTGCTGTACTGTACTGTACAGGGAGCTGTGAGAGTGCTGTACTGTACTGTACAGGGAGCTGTGAGAGTGCTGTACTGTACAGGGAGCTGTGAGAGTGCTGTACTGTACTGTACAGGGAGCTGTGAGAGTGCTGTACTGTACAGGGAGCTGTGAGAGTGCTGTACTGTACAGGGAGCTGTGAGAGTGCTGTACTGTACTGTACAGGGAGCTGTGAGAGTGCTGTACTGTACAGGGAGCTGTGAGAGTGCTGTACTGTACAGGGAGCTGTGAGAGTGCTGTACTGTACTGTACAGGGAGCTGTGAGAGTGCTGTACTGTACAGGGAGCTGTGAGAGTGCTGTACTGTACAGGGAGCTGTGAGAGTGCTGTACTGTACAGGGAGCTGTGAGAGTGCTGTACTGTACAGGGAGCTGTGAGAGTGCTGTACTGTACAGGGAGCTGTGAGAGTGCTGTACTGTACAGGGAGCTGTGAGAGTGCTGTACTGTACTGTACAGGGAGCTGTGAGAGTGCTGTACTGTACAGGGAGCTGTGAGAGTGCTGTACTGTACAGGCAGCTGTGAGAGTGCTGTACTGTACAGGGAGCTGTGAGAGTGCTGTACTGTACTGTACAGGGAGCTGTGAGAGTGCTGTACTGTACTGTACAGGGAGCTGTGAGAGCGCTGTACTGTACAGGGAGCTGTGAGAGTGCTGTACTGTACTGTACAGGGAGCTGTGAGAGTGCTGTACTGTACTGTACAGGAGCTGTGAGAGTGCTGTACTGTACAGGGAGCTGTGAGAGTGCTGTACTGTACTGTACAGGGAGCTGTGAGTGCTGTACTGTACTGTACAGGGAGCTGTGAGAGTGCTGATTGTACTGTACAGGGAGCTGTGAGAGTGCTGTACTGTACTGTACAGGGAGCTGTGAGAGTGCTGTACTGTACAGGGAGCTGTGAGAGTGCTGTACTGTACTGTACAGGGAGCTGTGAGAGTGCTGTACTGTACTGTACAGGGAGCTGTGAGAGTGCTGTACTGTACTGTACAGGGAGCTGTGAGAGTGCTGTACTGTACTGTACAGGGAGCTGTGAGAGTGCTGTACTGTACAGGGAGCTGTGAGAGTGCTGTACTGTACAGGGAGCTGTGAGAGTGCTGTACTGTACAGGAGCTGTGAGAGTGCTGTACTGTACTGTACAGGAGCTGTGAGAGTGCTGTACTGTACAGGGAGCTGTGAGAGTGCTGTACTGTACAGGGAGCTGTGAGAGTGCTGTACTGTACTGTACAGGGAGCTGTGAGAGTGCTGTACTGTACAGGGAGCTGTGAGAGTGCTGTACTGTACAGGGAGCTGTGAGAGTGCTGTACTGTACTGTACAGGGAGCTGTGAGAGTGCTGTACTGTACTGTACAGGGAGCTGTGAGAGTGCTGTACTGTACAGGGAGCTGTGAGAGTGCTGTACTGTACAGGGAGCTGTGAGAGTGCTGTACTGTACAGGGAGCTGTGAGAGTGCTGTACTGTACTGTACAGGGAGCTGTGAGAGTGCTGTACTGTACAGGGAGCTGTGAGAGTGCTGTACTGT
>NW_026867771.1:0-22500 GCF_020745735.1 Hemiscyllium ocellatum
CTCCATCCACACCCTCACACACTCACTCCATCCACACCCTCACACACTCACTCCATCCACACCCTCACACACTCACTCCATCCACACACTCACACACTCACTCCATCCACACCCTCTCACACTCACTCCATCCACACCCTCACACACTCACTCCATCCACACCCTCACACACTCACTCCATCCACACACCCTCACACACTCACTCCATCCACACCCTCACACACTCACTCCATCCACACCCTCACACACTCACTCCATCCACACCCTCACACACTCACTCCATCACACACTCACACACTCACTCCATCCACACCCTCACACACTCACTCCATCCACACCCTCACACACTCACTCCATCACACACTCACACACTCACTCCATCCACACCCTCACACACTCACTCCATCCACACCCTCACACACTCACTCCATCCACACCCTCACACACTCACTCCATCAACACCCTCACACCACTCACTCCATCCACACCCTCACACACTCCCTCCATCCACACCCTCACACACTCACTCCATCACACACTCACACACTCACTCCATCCACACCCTCACACACTCACTCCATCCACACCCTCACACACTCACTCCATCACACACTCACACACTCCCTCCATCCACACCCTCACACACTCACTCCATCCACACCCTCACACACTCACTCCATCCACACCCTCACACACTCCCTCCATCCACACCCTCACACACTCACTCCATCCACACCCTCACACACTCACTCCATCCACACCCTCACACACTCACTCCATCCACACCCTCACACACTCCCTCCATCCACACCCTCACACACTCACTCCATCCACACCCTCACACACTCACTCCATCCACACCCTCACACACTCACTCCATCCACACCCTCACACACTCACTCCATCCACACCCTCACACACTCACTCCATCCACACCCTCACACACTCACTCCATCCACACCCTCACACACTCACTCCATCCACACCCTCACACACTCACTCCATCCACACCCTCACACACTCACTCCATCCACACCCTCACACACTCACTCCATCCACACCCTCACACACTCCCTCCATCCACACCCTCACACACTCACTCCATCCACACCCTCACACACTCACTCCATCCACACCCTCACACACTCACTCCATCCACACCCTCACACACTCACTCCATCCACACCCTCACACACTCACTCCATCCACACCCTCACACACTCACTCCATCCACACCCTCACACACACACTCACTCCATCCACACCCTCACACACTCACTCCATCCACACCCTCACACACTCACTCCATCCACACCCTCACACACTCACTCCATCCACACCCTCACACACTCACTCCATCCACACCCTCACACACTCACTCCATCCACACCCTCACACACTCACTCCATCACACACTCACACACTCACTCCATCCACACCCTCACACACACTCACTCCATCCACACCCTCACACACTCCTCCATCCACACCCTCACACACTCACTCCATCCACACCCTCACACACTCACTCCATCCACACCCTCACACACTCCCTCCATCCACACCCTCACACACTCACTCCATCCACACCCTCACACACTCACTCCATCCACACCCTCACACACTCACTCCATCCACACCCTCACACACTCACTCCATCCACACCCTCACACACTCACTCCATCCACACCCTCACACACTCACTCCATCCACTCCCTCACACACTCACTCCATCCACACCCTCACACACTCACTCCATCCACACCCTCACACACTCACTCCATCCACACCCTCACACACTCACTCCATCCACACACCCTCACACACACATCCACACACTCACACACTCACTCCATCCACACCCTCACACACTCACTCCCTCACACACTCACTCCCTCACTCTGTCCGTCACTCCCTCACACACTCACTCCCTTGCACACTCTCGCTCTGTCTTCCTCACGCACCTTCCCTCTCTCTCTCCAGTACTGTATCTGTAACGTTCCCCTCTCTCTCTCTCTCTCTCTCCAGTACTGTATCTGTGACGTTCCCTCTCTCTCTCTCTCCAGTACTGTATCTGTGACGTTCCCTCTCTCTCTCTCTCCAGTACTGTATCTGTAACGTTCCCTCTCTCTCTCTCTCCAGTACTGTATCTGTGACGTTCCCTCTCTCTCTCTCTCCAGTACTGTATCTGTAACGTTCCCTCTCTCTCTCTCTCTCCAGTACTGTATCTGTAACGTTCCCTCTCTCTCTCTCTCCAGTACTGTTTCTGTGACATTCCCTCTCTCTCTCTCTCTCCAGTACTGTATCTGTAACGTTCCCTCTCTCTCTCTCTCTCCAGTACTGTATCTGTAACGTTCCCTCTCTCTCTCTCTCTCCAGTACTGTATCTGTAACGTTCCCTCTCTCTCTCTCCAGTACTGTATCTGTAACGTTCCCTCTCTCTCTCTCTCCAGTACTGTATCTGTAACGGTCCCTCTCTCTCTCTCTCTCCAGTACTGTCTCTGTAACGTTCCCTCTCTCTCCCTCTCTCCAGTACTGTATCTGTAACGTTCCCTCTCTCTCTCTCTCTCTCCAGTACTGTATCTGTGACGTTCCCTCTCTCTCTCTCCAGTACTGTATCTGTAACGTTCCCTCTCTCTCTCTCTCCAGTACTGTATCTGTGACGTTCCCTCTCTCTCTCTCTCCAGTACTGTATCTGTGACGTTCCCTCTCTCTCTCTCTCCAGTACTGTATCTGTGACGTTCCCTCTCTCTCTCTCTCCAGTACTGTATCTGTAACGTTCCCTCTCTCTCTCTCTCCAGTACTGTATCTGTAACGTTCCCTCTCTCTCTCTCTCTCCAGTACTGTATCTGTAACGTTCCCTCTCTCTCTCTCTCTCTCCAGTACTGTATCTGTAACGTTCCCTCTCTCTCTCTCTCCAGTACTGTATCTGTGACGTTCCCTCTCTCTCTCTCTCCAGTACTGTATCTGTAACGTTCCCTCTCTCTCTCTCTCCAGTACTGTATCTGTGACGTTCCCTCTCTCTCTCTCTCTCTCTCAGTACTGTATCTGTAACGTTCCCTCTCTCTCTCTCTCTCTCTCCAGTACTGTATCTGTAACGTTCCCTCTCTCTCTCTCTCCAGTACTGTATCTGTGACGTTCCCTCTCTCTCTCTCTCCAGTACTGTATCTGTAACGTTCCCTCTCTCTCTCTCCAGTACTGTATCTGTAACGTTCCCTCTCTCTCTCTCTCTCCAGTACTGTATCTGTAACGTTCCCTCTCTCTCTCTCTCCAGTACTGTATCTGTGACGTTCCCTCTCTCTCTCTCTCCAGTACTGTATCTGTAACGTTCCCTCTCTCTCTCTCTCTCCAGTACTGTATCTGTAACGTTCCCTCTCTCTCTCTCTCTCTCCAGTACTGTATCTGTAACGTTCTCTCTCTCTCTCTCTCTCCAGTACTGTATCTGTAACGTTCCCTCTCTCTCTCTCTCCAGTACTGTATCTGTAACGTTCCCTCTCTCTCTCTCTCCAGTACTGTCTCTGTAACGTTCCCTCTCTCTCTCTCTCCAGTACTGTATCTGAAACGTTCCCTCTCTCTCTCTCCAGTACTGTATCTGAAACGTTCCCTCTCTCTCTCTCTCCAGTACTGTATGTGTAACGTTCCCTCTCTCTCTCTCTCTCTCCAGTACTGTATCTGTAACGTTCCCTCTCTCTCTCTCCAGTACTGTATCTGTGACGTTCCCTCTCTCTTTCTCTCCAGTACTGTATCTGTGACGTTCCCTCTCTCTCTCTCTCCAGTACTGTATCTGTGACGTTCCCTCTCTCTCTCTCTCCAGTACTGTATCTGTAACGTTCCCTCTCTCTCTCTCTCCAGTACTGTATCTGTAACGTTCCCTCTCTCTCTCTCTCCAGTACTATATCTGTAACGTTCCCTCTCTCTCTCTCCAGTACTGTATCTGTAACGTTCCCTCTCTCTCTCTCTCTCCAGTACTGTATCTGTAACGTTCCCTCTCTCTCTCTCTCTCCAGTACTGTATCTGTAACGTTCCCTCTCTCTCTCTCTCCAGTACTGTATCTGTAACGTTCCCTCTCTCTCTCTCTCCAGTACTGTTTCTGTGACATTCCCTCTCTCTCTCTCTCTCCAGTACTGTATCTGTAACGTTCCCTCTCTCTCTCTCTCTCCAGTACTGTATCTGTAACTTTCCCTCTCTCTCTCTCTCTCTCCAGTACTGTATGTGTAACGTTCCCTCTCTCACTCTCTCTCTCTCTCCAGTACTGTATCTGTAACTTTCCCTCTCTCTCTCTCTCTCTCTCTCTCCAGTACTGTATCTGTAACGTTCCCTCTCTCTCTCTCTCCAGTACTGTATCTGTGACGTTCCCTCTCTCTCTCTCTCCAGTACTGTATCTGTGACGTTCCCTCTCTCTCTCTCTCTCCAGTACTGTATCTGTAACGTTCCCTCTCTCTCTCTCTCTCTCTCCAGTACTGTATCTGTGACGTTCCCTCTCTCTCTCTCTCCAGTACTGTATCTGTAACGTTCCCTCTCTCTCTCTCTAGTACTGTATCTGTGACGTTCCCTCTCTCTCTCTCTCTCTCCAGTACTGTATCTGTGACGTTCCCTCTCTCTCTCTCTCCAGTACTGTATCTGTAACGTTCCCCCTCTCTCTCTCTCTCTCCAGTACTGTATCTGTAACGTTCCCTCTCTCTCTCTCTCCAGTCCTGTATCTGTAACGTTCCCTCTCTCTCTCTCTCCAGTACTGTATCTGTAACGTTCTCTCTCTCTCTCTCTCCAGTACTGTATCTGTAACGTTCCCTCTCTCTCTCTCTCCAGTACTGTATCTGTAACGTTCCCTCTCTCTCTCTCTCTCCAGTACTGTATCTGTAACGTTCCCTCTCTCTCTCTCTCTCCAGTACTGTATCTGTGACGTTCCCTCTCTCTCTCTCTCCAGTACTGTATCTGTAACGTTCCCTCTCTCTCTCTCCAGTACTGTATCTGTGACGTTCCCCCTCTCTCTCTCTCTCTCCAGTACTGTATCTGTAACGTTCCCTCTCTCTCTCTCTCTCTCCAGTACTGTCTCTGTAACGTTCACTCTCTCTCTCTCTCCAGTACTGTATCTGTGACGTTCCCCCTCTCTCTCTCTCTCTCCAGTACTGTATCTGTAACGTTCCCTCTCTCTCTCTCTCCAGTACTGTATCTGTAACGTTCCCTCTCTCTCTCTCTCTCCAGTACTGTATCTGTAACGTTCCCTCTCTCTCTCTCTCCAGTACTGTATCTGTAACGTTCTCTCTCTCTCTCTCTCCAGTACTGTATCTGTAACGTTCCCTCTCTCTCTCTCTCCAGTACTGTATCTGTAACGTTCCCTCTCTCTCTCTCTCCAGTACTGTATCTGTAACGTTCCCTCTCTCTCTCTCTCTCTCCAGTACTGTATCTGTAACGTTCCCTCTCTCTCTCTCCAGTACTGTATCTGTAACGTTCCCTCTCTCTCTCTCTCTCCAGTACTGTATCTGTAACGTTCCCTCTCTCTCTCTCTCCAGTACTGTATCTGTAACGTTCCCTCTCTCTCTCTCTAGTACTGTATCTGTGACGTTCCCCCTCTCTCTCTCTCTCTCCTGTACTGTATCTGTAACGTTCCCTCTCTCTCTCTCTCCAGTCCTGTATCTGTAACGTTCCCTCTCTCTCTCTCTCTCCAGTACTGTATCTGTAACGTTCCCTCTCTCTCTCTCTCTCTAGTACTGTATCTGTAACGTTCCCTCTCTCTCTCTCTCCAGTACTGTATCTGTAACGTTCCCTCTCTCTCTCTCTCTCTCCAGTACTGTATCTGTAACGTTCCCTCTCTCTCTCTCCAGTACTGTCTCTGTAACGTTCCCTCTCTCTCTCTCTCTTCAGTACTGTCTCTGTAACGTTCCCTCTCTCCCTACAGGATGTGGACACCATTTATCACTCTCAGGACACGAGACATTTTAACATTTCGGACTTCAGTCACTTAAACAGCAGGTGAGTCGGGGAGTGGGCTAGGAGGGGCTGCCGTCGGGCTGTATGGCCTCCAGTTCTTCGGTAACACTATCCCCATCGACCCCTCTCTCTCTCTCTCTCCCATTCCCTCTTTCTCCCTTTCTATTCCTCTCTGTTCGTCTCTGACTCCATCTCGCGCTCTCTTACTCTCGCCCTCTCTCTCCCTCTCTGTCCCTCTCCCTCTCTCTCTCTGCCTCTCTCTCTCTGTCCCTCACGCTCTCCGTCTCTCTCTCTCTGCTTCTCTCCCTCTCTCTCTCTGCCTCTCTCTCTCTGCCTCTCTCCCTCTCTTCCTCTGTCCCTCGCTCTGTCTCCCTCTCTCTGCCTCTCTCCCTCCCTCTCTCTCCCTCCCTCGCTCTCTCTCCCTCTCTCTCTCTGCCTCTCGCTCTGTCTCCATCACTCTCTCTGCCTCTCTCTCTCTGTCCCTCGCTCTGTCTCCCTCTCTCTGCCTCTCTCCCTCCCTCTCTCTCTGTGCCTCGCTCTCTCTTTCTCTCTCTCTGTCCCTCGCTCTCTCTCCCTCTCTCTCTCTGACACTCTCTCTCTGTCACTCTCTGACACTGTCCCTCTCTCTGTCCCTCGCTCACCCTCTCTCTCTCTCTGTCACTCTCTGACACTCTCCCTCTCTCTGTCCCTCGCTCTCTCTCCCTCTCTCTCTCTGACACTCTCTCTCTCTCTCTGACACTCTCTGACACTCTCCCTCTCTTTGTCCCTCGCTCACCCTCTCTCTCTCTCTCTCTCTCTCCCTCTGTCACTCTCTGACCCTGTCCCTCTCTCCATCCAACAGGGACTTGGCGTTGATAATAGCTGCTCTCGCCTACAATCAGTGGTTCATTAAACTCTCCACCAAAGATCTCAAACTGGTAAGGGCCCTGTCGGAGGGTCAGTGCTGAGGGAGCGGGCCCTGTCGGAGGGTCAGTGCTGAGGGAGCGGGCCCTGTCGGAGGGTCAGTGCTGAGGGAGCGGGCCCTGTCGGAGGGTCAGTGCTGAGGGAGCGGGCCCTGTCGGAGGGTCAGTGCTGAGGGAGTGGGCCCTGTCGGAGGGTCAGTGCTGAGGGAGTGGGCCCTGTCGGAGGGTCAGTGCTGAGGGAGTGGGCCCTGTCGGAGGGTCAGTGCTGAGGGAGTGGGCACTGTCGGAGGGTCAGTGCTGAGGGAGTGGGCACTGTCGGAGGGTCAGTGCTGAGGGAGTGGGCACTGTCGGAGGGTCAGTGCTGAGGGAGTGCCGCACTGTCGGAGGGTCAGTGCTGAGGGAGTGGGCACTGTCGGAGGGTCAGTGCTGAGGGAGTGGGCCCTGTCGGAGGGTCAGTGCTGAGGGAGTGGGCACTGTCGGAGGGTCAGTGCTGAGGGAGTGGGCACTGTCGGAGGGTCAGTGCTGAGGGAGTGGGCACTGTCGGAGGGTCAGTGCTGAGGGAGTGCCGCACTGTCGCACTGTCGGAGGGTCAGTGCTGAGGGAGTGGGCACTGTCGGAGGGTCAGTGCTGAGGGAGTGGGCCCTGTCGGAGGGTCAGTGCTGAGGGAGTGGGCACTGTCGGAGGGTCAGTGCTGAGGGAGTGGGCCCTGTCGGAGGGTCAGTGCTGAGGGAGTGGGCCCTGTCGGAGGGTCAGTGCTGAGGGAGTGTGTGTTCATTCCCCCAGGGGTCGGAGGTGATCGAGCAGGTCATACACACCATGAGCCGATCCCGGAGCATCGAGGACCTGGAAATGGAGAACACGGGACTCAAAATGTGAGATCTCCCCAAACCCCTTCCCCGTTCCCTCCCGCTCTACACCGTCCCCATGGACCCCAAACCCCTTCCCCGTTCCCTCCCGCTCTACACCGTCCCCCCATGGACCCCAAACCCCTTCCCCATTCACTCCCGCTCTACACCGTCCCCCATGGACCCCAAACCCCTTCCCCGTTCACTCCCGCTCTACACCGTCCCCCCATGGACCCCAAACCCCTTCCCCGTTCCCTCCCGCTCTACACCGTCCCCCCATGGACCCCAAACCCCTTCCCCGTTCCCTCCCGCTCTACACCGTCCCCCCATGGTCCCCAAACCCCTTCCCCGTTCCCTCCCTCTCTACACCGTCCCCCATGGACCCCAAACCCCTTCCCGTTCCCTCCCGCTCTACACCGTCCCCCCATGGACCCCAAACCCCTTCCCCGTTCCCTCCCGCTCTACACCGTCCCCCCATGGACCCCAAACCCCTTCCCCGTTCCCTCCCGCTCTACACCGACCCCCATGGACCACAAACCCCTTCCCCGTTCCCTCCCGCTCTACACCGTCCCCCCCATGGACCCCAAACCCCTTCCCCGTTCCCTCCCGCTCTACACCGTCCCCCCATGGTCCCCAAACCCCTTCCCCGTTCCCTCCCGCTCTACACCGTCCCCCCATGGACCCCAAACCCCTTCCCCGTTCCCTCCCGCTCTACACCGTCCCCCCACGGACCCCAAACCCCTTCCCCGTTCCCTCCCGCTCTACACCGTCCCCCCACGGACCCCAAACCCCTTCCCCGTTCCCTCCCGCTCTACACCGTCCCCCCATGGACCCCAAACCCCTTCCCCGTTCCCTCCCGCTCTACACCGTCCCCCCCATGGACCCCAAACCCCTTTCCCGTTCCCTCCCGCTCTACACCGTCCCCCCATGGACCCCAAACCCCTTCCCCCTTCCCTCCCGCTCTACACCGTCCCCCCACGGACCCCAAACCCCTTCCCCCTTCCCTCCCGCTCTACACCGTCCCCCCACGGACCCCAAACCCCTTCCCCCTTCCCTCCCGCTCTACACCGTCCCCCAAACCCCTTCCCCGTTCCCTCCTGCTCTACACCGTCCCCCCATGGACCCCGTACGCCCTCTCCCTTCCCTGACAGAGTTGTGTTGATCCCTCTCCCGGTGTTGAGGGGGAAGTTAATCTTGAACAGTGTGGGAGTAGGCCACTCTGCCCACTAACGGGTGATCCTATCTGACTGGCAGGGATTTTGCTCTGAAACTGACTGCTGCCCTGACGGATAACCCATTCACATCCCTGACCGCTCTCAACCTGGCGAATAACGCTCTCGAGGATAAAGGTATGGTCACTGCCACCACCTCTTGGCTGGTGGGTTTACCCTCCCCTCACACCCATCCTCTCTGTCTGCAGCCCCCTCCCTCTCAGGCACTACTGTTCCTCTCCCTGGCCAGCTCTCTGTCTCACACTTTCACTCTCACTGTCTCTCTGTCTGTCTCTGTCTCTCTCTCTCTCTCTGTCTCATACTATCTCTCTCTCTCTGTCTCTCTCTCTCTCTCTGTCTCATACCATCTCTCTCTCTCTGTCTCTCTCTCTCTCTCTGTCTCATACTATCTCTCTCTCTGTCTCTCTCTCTGTCTCTGTCTCATACTATCTCTCTCTCTCTGTCTCTCTCTCTCTCTCATAGAACATAGAACATTGAACAGTACAGCACAGAACAGGCCCTTCGGCCCACGATGTTGTGCCGAACTTCTATCCTAGATTAAGCACCCATCCATGTACCTATCCAATTGCCGCTTAAAGGTCGCCAATGATTCTGACTCTACCACTCCCACGGGCAGCGCATTCCATGCCCCCACCACTCTCTGGGTAAAGAACCCACCCCTGACATCTCCCCTATACCTTCCCCCCTTCACCTTAAATTTATGTCCCCTTGTAACACTCTGTTGTACCCGGGGAAAAAGTTTCTGACTGTCTACTCTATCTATTCCTCTGATCATCTTATAAACCTCTATCAAGTCACCCCTCATCCATCGCCGTTCCAACGAGAAAAGGCCGAGAACTCTCAACCTATCCTCGTACGACCTATTCTCCATTCCAGGCAACATCCTAGTAAATCTTCTCTGCACCCTCTCCAAAGCTTCCACATCTTTCCTAAAGTGAGGCGACTAGAACTGCACACAGTACTCCAAATGTGGCCTAACCAAAGTCCTGTACAGCTGCAACATCACTTCACGACTCTTGAATTCAATCCCTCTGCTAATGAACGCTAATACACCATAGGCCTTCTTACAAGCTATATCCACCTGAGTGGCAACTTTCAAAGATCTATGTACATAGACCCCAAGATCCCTCTGTTCCTCCACCTGACTAAGAACCCTACCGTTAACCCTGTATACCGCATTCTTATTTGTTCTTCCAAAATGGACAACCTCACACTTGGCAGGGTTGAACTCCATCTGCCACTCCTCAGCCCAGCTCTGCATCATATCTAAGTCCCTTTGCAGCCGACAACAGCCCTCCTCACTGTCCACAACTCTGCCAATCTTCGTATCATCTGCAAATTTACTGACCCACCCTTCGACTCCCTCATCCAAGTCATTGATAAAAATTACAAACAGCTGAGGACCCAGAACTGATCCCTGCGGAACTCCACTTGTAACTGGGCTCCAGGCTGAATATTTACCATCTACCACCACTCTCTGACTTTGACCGGTTAGCCAGTTCTCTATCCAATTGGCCAAGTTTCCCACTATCCCATGCCTCCTGACTTTCCGCATAAGCCTACCATGGGGAACCTTATCAAATGCCTTACTAAAATCCATGTACACCACATCCACTGCTCTACCCTCATCCACATGCTTGGTCACCTCCTCAAAGAATTCAATAAGACTTGTAAGGCAAGACCTACCCTTCACAAATCCGTGCTGGCTGTCCCTAATCAAGCAGTGTCTTTCCAGATACTCATAAATCCTATCCCTCAGTATCCTTTCCATTACTTTGTCTACCACCGAAGTAAGACTAACTGGCCTGTAATTCCCGGGGTTATCCCTATTCCCTTTTTTGAACAGGGGCACAACATTCGCTACTCTCCAGTCCCCTGGTATCACCCCCGTTGACAGTGAAGACGAAAAGATCATTGCCAACGGTTCTGCAATTTCCTCTCTTGCTTCCCACATAATCCTAGGATATATCCCGTCAGGCCCGGGGGACTTGTCTATCCTCAAGTTGTTCAAAATGCCCAACACATCTTCCTTCCTAACAAGTATCTCCTCTAGCTTACCAGTCTGTTTCATACTCTCCTCTTCAACAATACGGTCCCTCTCGTTCGTAAATACTGAAGAAAAGTACTCGTTCAAGACCTCTCCTATCTCTTCCGACTCAATACACAATCTCCCACTACGTCCTTGATCGGACCTACCCTCGTTCTCGTCATTCTCATGTTTCTCACATACGCATAAAATGCCTTGGGGTTATCCTTGATCCTATCCGCCAGGGATTTTTCATGCCCTCTCTTAGCTCTCCTAATCCCTTTCTTCAGCTCCCTTCTGGCTATCCTGTATCCCTCCACTGCTCTGTCTGAACCCTGTTTCCTCAACCTTATGTAAGCCTCCTTCTTCCTCTTTACTAGACATTCAACCTCCCTCGTCAACCAAGGCTCCCTCACACGACCATTCCTTTCCTGCCTGACAGGTACATACATATCAAGGACACGTCATATCTGCTCCTTGAAAAAGTTCCACATTTCCACCACATCCTTCCCTGACAGCCTATGCTCCCAACTTATGCTCCTCAAATCCTGTCTTACAGCATCGTATTTACCCTTCCCCCAATTGTAAAACCTACCCTGTTGTGCGCACCTATCTCTCTCCATAACCAAGGTGAAAGTTACAGAATTGTGGTCACCATCACCAAAATGTTCACCCACTAACAAGCCCATCACTTGTCCCGGTTCATTACCGAGTACCAAATCCAATATGGCCTCCCCTCTGGTTGGACAATCTACATACTGAGTTAGAAAAGCTTCCTGGACACACTGCACAAACACCTCCCCGGCCAATCTACTTGATCTAAAGAACTTCCAATCAGTATTTGGGAAGTTGAAGTCACCCATGACTACGACCCTGTGGCTTCTGCACCTTTCCAAAATCTGTTTCCCAATCTGTTTCTCCACATCTCTGCTGCTATTGGGGGGCCTATAGTAAACACCCAACAAGGTGACTGCACCTTTCCTATTTCTGACTTCAGCCCATACTACCTCCAAAGGCAGATCCCCCTCGAACTGCCTTTCTGCAGCCGTTATACCATTTCTAATTAGCAATGCCACCCCCCCTCCTTTTTTTACCACCCTCCCTAATCTTACTGAAACATCTGTAACCAGGAACCTCCAACAACCATTCCTGTCCCTCATCTATCCACGTTTCCGTGATGGCCACAACATCGTAGTCCCAGGTACTGATCCATGCCTTAAGTTCACCCACCTTATTTCTGATACTCCTTGCGTTGAAGTATACGCACTTGAGCCCATCTCTGTGTCCGCAAGTATTCCCTGTCAGTGCTATCTCCTCCACAGCCTCCCTACATTCTTGGACATCCTGACAAACAGCTAGCTTACTTGCTGGACTACAAGTCCGGATCCCATCCCCCTGCCAAATTAGTTTAAACCACCCCCCCGAAGAGTGCTAGCAAACCTACCCCCCAGGATATTGGTGCCCTTCTGGGTTCAGGTACAACCCGTCCTGTTTGTACAGGTCCCACCTTCCCCAGAACACAGCCCAATTGTCCAAATAGCTGAAGCCCTCCCTCCTGCACCATCCTTGCAGCCACGTGTTCAACTGCACTCTCTCCCTATCTCTCTCTTTGTCTCTGTCTCTCTCACACTATCTCTCTCTCTCTCTGTCTCTCTCCCACACTATCTCTCTCTCTCTGTCTCTCTCTCACACTATCTCTCTCTCTCTGTCTCTCTCTCACACTCTCTCTCTCTCTCTCTCTCTCTCTCACACTATCTCTCTCTCTCTCTGTCTCTCTCCCACACTATCTCTCTCTCTCTCTCATACTATCTCTCTCTCTCTCTGTCTCTCTCTCTCTCTCTGTGTCTCTCTCCCACACTATCTCTCTCTCTCTCTCATACTATCTCTCTCTCTCTCTGTCTCTCTCTCTCTCTCTGTGTCTCTCTCCCACACTATCTCTCTCTGTCTCTCTCTCTCTCGCTGTCTCTCTCTCTCACACTATCTCTCTCTCTCTGTCTCTCTCTCACACTCTCTCTCTCTCTCTGCGCTGTTCTGTCACACACTCTCTCTCTCTCCCTGTTGTGCTCTCACACTTGCTCTGTCAACCTCTCCCCACCCTCGTGCTCTCTACTCACTCTCTCCCGCCACCCAGCCTCCCTCTTCCCCTCTCTCTCACACTGTCACTCTCTCTCTCCCTCTCGCACTCTCTCACCCACCCCCCCACTCTCTCTCGTTCCCTCACACTCTCTCACACCCTCCACCACTCTCTCTCTCTCCCTCTCACACTCTCTCTCACCCCCCCACCACTCTCCCTCGTTCCCTCACACTCTCTCTCTCCCCCACCCCCCACTCTCTCTCCCTCACACTCTCTCTCTCCTCCCCACCACACTCTCTCTCGCTCTCACACTCTCTCTCTCCCCCCACCACTCTCCCTCGTTCCCTCACACTCTCTCTCTCCCCCCCACCACACTCTCTCTCCCTCACACTCTCTCTATCCCCCCCACCACTCTCCCTCGTTCCCTCACACTCTCTCTCTCCCCCCCACCACTCTCTCTCGTTCCCTCACACTCTCTCTCTCCCCCACCCCCCACTCTCTCTCCCTCACACTCTCTCTCTCCCCCACACCCCACTCTCTCTCCCTCACATTCTCTCTCTCCCCCACCCCCCACTCTCTCTCCCCCACCACTCTCTCTTGTTCCCTCACACTCTCTCTCTCCCCCCCACCACACTCTCTCTCCCTCACACTCTCTCTCTCTCCCCTGACAGGAGTTTCCTCGCTGAGTCACTTTCTCGCTGGACATCATCGCGGACTGAGATACCTCAACCTCTCCAGGACCTCGCTCACCCACAAAGGTCAGAGCTCACCCCCTCCCCACACCCACACCCACACCCTCTCCATCCCCTCCCACCCTCGGAGGATCAGTGCTGAGGGAGTGGGCACTGTCAGAGGGTCAGTGCTGAGGGAGTGGGCACTGTCGGAGGGTCAGTGCTGAGGGAGTGGGCACTGTCGGAGGGTCAGTGCTGAGGGAACGGGCACTGTCGGAGGTTCAGTGCTGAGGGAGTGGGCACTGTCGGAGGGTCAGTGCAGAGGGAGGGCTGCACTGTCGGAGGGTCAGTGCTGAGGGAGTGGAAACTGTCGGAGGGTCAGTGCTGAGGGAGTGGGCACTGTCGGAGGGTCAGTGCTGAGGGAACGGGCACTGTCGGAGGGTCAGTGCTGAGGGAGTGGGCACTGACAGAGGGTCAGTGCTGAGGGAGTGGGCCCTGTCGGAGGGTCAATGCTGAGGGAGTGCCGCACTGTTGGAGGGTCCGTGCTTAGGGAGTGGGCCCTGTCGGAGGGTCCGTGCTGAGGGAGTGAGCACTGTCGGAGGGTCAGTGCCGAGGGAGTGGGCACTGTCGGAGGGTCAGTGCTGAGGGAGTGGGCCCTGTCGGAGGGTCAGTGCTGAGGGAGTGGGCCCTGTCGGAGGGTCCGTGCTGAGGGAGTGAGCACTGTCGGAGGGTCAGTGCCGAGGGAGTGGGCACTGTCGGAGGGTCAGTGCTGAGGGAGTGGACACTGTCGGAGGGTCAGTGCTGAGGGAGTGCCGCACTGTCGGAGGGTCAGTGCTGAGGGGGTGCCGCACTGTCGGAGGGTCAGTGCTGAGGGAGTGCCGCACTGTCGGAGGGTCAGTGCTGAGGGAGTGCCGCACTGTCGGAGGGTCAGTGCTGAGGGAGTGCCGCACTGTCGGAGGGTCAGTGCTGAGGGGGTGCCGCACTGTCGGAGGGTCAGTGCTGAGGGAGTGCCGCACTGTCGGAGGGTCAGTGCTGAGGGAGTGCCGCACTGTCGGAGGGTCAGTGCTGAGGGAGTGCCGCACTGTCGGAGGGTCAGTGCTGAGGGAGTGCCGCACTGTCGGAGGGTCAGTGCTGAGGGAGTGGGCACTGTCGGAGGGTCAGTGCTGAGGGAGGGGGCCCTGTCGGAGGGTCAGTGCTGAGGGAGTGGGCACTGTCGGAGGGTCAGTGCTGAGGGAGTGGGCACTGTCGGAGGGTCAGTGCTGAGGGAGTGAGCACTGTCGGAGGGTCAGTGCTGAGGGAGTGAGCACTGTCGGAGGGTCAGCGTTGAGGGAGCGGGCACTGTCGGAGGGTCAGTGCTGAGGGAGCGGGCACTGTCGGAGGGTCAGTGCTGAGGGAGCGGGCACTGTCGGAGGGTCAGTGCTGAGGGAGCGGGCACTGTCGGAGGGTCAGCGCTGAGGGAGTGCCGCACTGTCGGAGGGTCAGTGCTGAGGGAGTGCCGCA
The DNA here is from genome assembly GCF_020745735.1 of Hemiscyllium ocellatum. NCBI lineage: Eukaryota > Metazoa > Chordata > Chondrichthyes > Orectolobiformes > Hemiscylliidae > Hemiscyllium > Hemiscyllium ocellatum. Next base: position 15,178 of record NW_026867771.1, read on the forward strand.
CTGTCGGAGGGTCAGTGCTGAGGGAGCGGGCCCTGTCGGAGGGTCAGTGCTGAGGGAGTGGGCACTGTCGGAGGGTCAGTGCTGAGGGAGTGGGCACTGTCGGAGGGTCAGTGCTGAGGGAGTGCCGCACTGTCGGAGGTCAGTGCTGAGGGAGTGGGCCCTGTCGGAGGGTCAGTGCTGAGGGAGCGGGCCCTGTCGGAGGGTCAGTGCTGAGGGAGTGGGCCCTGTCGGAGGGTCAGTGCTGAGGGAGCGGGCCCTGTCGGAGGGTCAGTGCTGAGGGAGCGGGCCCTGTCGGAGGGTCAGTGCTGAGGGAGTGGGCACTGTCGGAGGGTCAGTGCTGAGGGAGCGCCGCACTGTTGGAGGGTCAGTGCTGAGGGAGTGCCGCACTGTTGGAGGGTCAGTGCTGAGGGAGTGCCGCACTGTCGGAGGGTCAGTGCTGAGGGAGTGCCGCACTGTCGGAGGGTCAGTGCTGAGGGGGAGTGGGCACTGTCGGAGGGTCAGTGCTGAGGGAGTGGGCCCTGTCGGAGGGTCAGTGCTGAGGGAGTGGGCCCTGTCGGAGGGTCAGTGCTGAGGGAGCGGGCCCTGTCGGAGGGTCAGTGCTGAGGGAGTGGGCCCTGTCGGAGGGTCAGTGCTGAGGGAGTGCCGCACTGTCGGAGGGTCAGTGCTGAGGGAGTGCCGCACTGTCGGAGGGTCAGTGCTGAGGGAGTGCCGCACTGTCGGAGGGTCAGTGCTGAGGGAGTGCCGCACTGTCGGAGGGTCAGTGCTGAGGGAGTGCCGCACTGTCGGAGGGTCAGTGCTGAGGGAGTGCCGCACTGTCGGAGGGTCAGTGCTGAGGGAGTGCCGCACTGTCGGAGGGTCAGTGCTGAGGGAGTGGGCACTGTCGGAGGGTCAGTGCTGAGGGAGGGGGCCCTGTCGGAGGGTCAGTGCTGAGGGAGTGGGCACTGTCGGAGGGTCAGTGCTGAGGGAGTGAGCACTGTCGGAGGGTCAGTGCTGAGGGAGTGAGCACTGTCGGAGGGTCAGCGTTGAGGGAGTGGGCACTGTCGGAGGGTCAGTGCTGAGGGAGCGGGCACTGTCGGAGGGTCAGTGCTGAGGGAGCGGGCACTGTCGGAGGGTCAGCGCTGAGGGAGTGCCGCACTGTCGGAGGGTCAGTGCTGAGGGAGTGCCGCACTGTCGGAGGGTCAGTGCTGAGGGAGCGGGCCCTGTCGGAGGGTCAGTGCTGAGGGAGTGGGCACTGTCGGAGGGTCAGTGCTGAGGGAGTGGGCACTGTCGGAGGGTCAGTGCTGAGGGAGTGCCGCACTGTCGGAGGTCAGTGCTGAGGGAGTGGGCCCTGTCGGAGGGTCAGTGCTGAGGGAGCGGGCCCTGTCGGAGGGTCAGTGCTGAGGGAGTGGGCCCTGTCGGAGGGTCAGTGCTGAGGGAGCGGGCCCTGTCGGAGGGTCAGTGCTGAGGGAGCGGGCCCTGTCGGAGGGTCAGTGCTGAGGGAGTGGGCACTGTCGGAGGGTCAGTGCTGAGGGAGCGCCGCACTGTTGGAGGGTCAGTGCTGAGGGAGTGCCGCACTGTCGGAGGGTCAGTGCTGAGGGAGCGGGCCCTGTCGGAGGGTCAGTGCTGAGGGAGTGGGCACTGTCGGAGGGTCAGTGCTGAGGGAGTGGGCACTGTCGGAGGGTCAGTGCTGAGGGAGTGCCGCACTGTCGGAGGTCAGTGCTGAGGGAGTGGGCCCTGTCGGAGGGTCAGTGCTGAGGGAGCGGGCCCTGTCGGAGGGTCAGTGCTGAGGGAGTGGGCCCTGTCGGAGGGTCAGTGCTGAGGGAGCGGGCCCTGTCGGAGGGTCAGTGCTGAGGGAGCGGGCCCTGTCGGAGGGTCAGTGCTGAGGGAGTGGGCACTGTCGGAGGGTCAGTGCTGAGGGAGCGCCGCACTGTTGGAGGGTCAGTGCTGAGGGAGTGCCGCACTGTTGGAGGGTCAGTGCTGAGGGAGTGCCGCACTGTCGGAGGGTCAGTGCTGAGGGAGTGCCGCACTGTCGGAGGGTCAGTGCTGAGGGGGAGTGGGCACTGTCGGAGGGTCAGTGCTGAGGGAGTGGGCCCTGTCGGAGGGTCAGTGCTGAGGGAGGGGGCCCTGTCGGAGGGTCAGTGCTGAGGGAGTGGGCCCTGTCGGAGGGTCAGTGCTGAGGGAGGGGGCCCTGTCGGAGGGTCAGTGCTGAGGGAGTGGGCCCTGTCGGAGGGTCAGTGCTGAGGAGTGGGCCCTGTCGGAGGGTCAGCGCTGAGGGAGTGGGCCCTGTCGGAGGGTCAGCGCTGAGGGAGGGGGCCCTGTCGGAGGGTCAGCGCTGAGGGAGGGGGCCCTGTCGGAGGGTCAGCGCTGAGGGAGCGGGCCCTGTCGGAGGGTCAGCGCTGAGGGAGCGGGCCCTGTCGGAGGGTCAGCGCTGAGGGAGCGGGCCCTGTCGGAGGGTCAGCGCTGAGGGAGTGGGCCCTGTCGGAGGGTCAGCGCTGAGGGAGTGGGCCCTGTCGGAGGGTCAGTGCTGAGGGAGTGGGCACTGTCGGAGGGTCAGTGCTGAGGGAGTGGGCCCTGTCGGAGGGTCAGTGCTGAGGGAGTGGGCACGGTCGGAGGGTCAGTGCTGAGGGAGTGGGCACTGTCGGAGGGTCAGCGCTGAGGGAGTGGGCCCTGTCGGAGGGTCAGTGCTGAGGGAGTGGGCCCTGTCGGAGGGTCAGTGCTGAGGGGGAGTGGGCACTGTCGGAGGGTCAGTGCTGAGGGGGAGTGGGCACTGTCGGAGGGTCAGTGCTGAGGGAGTGGGCCCTGTCGGAGGGTCAGTGCTGAGGGAGCGGGCACTGTCGGAGGGTCAGTGCTGAGGGAGTGGGCCCTGTCGGAGGGTCAGTGCTGAGGGAGCGGGCCCTGTCGGAGGGTCAGTGCTGAGGGAGTGGGCCCTGTCGGAGGGTCAGTGCTGAGGGAGTGGGCCCTGTCGGAGGGTCAGTGCTGAGGGAGCGGGCCCTGTCGGAGGGTCAGTGCTGAGGGAGTGGGTGCTGTCGGAGGGTCCGTGCTGAGGGAGTGGGCCCTGTCGGAGGGTCCGTATTGGGGTGTGTGTGTAACTCCCTCTCTATCTCGGTCAGGTCTGGTCACTCTAGCACAGACACTGAGCTCCAATCAGACCTTTGCAAACAGCCTGACCCACCTGGACCTGAGCAGGAACGCTGCCATGCTGGGAACCGATGATGCATCAGTGAGTACCCAACCTCTCATCGCCTCTCCCTCTCACTCCCCCCCCTCCCTCTCACTCCCCCCCCCCTCACTCTCTCTCTCGCCCCTCACTCTCTCTCTCTCACCCCCTCTCTTTCCCTCCCTCCCTCTCTCTCTCTCTCCCCCCTCTCTTTCCCTCCCTCCCTCTCCCTCTCACTCCCCCCTCTCCCTCTCACTCCCCCCTCTCTCCCTCTCACTCCCCCCTCCCTCTCTCTCTCTCTCCCTCCCTCTCTCTCTCTCTTCCCCTCTCTCTGTGTGTGTCTCTCTCTCCCTCCCTCCCCTATCTCTCTCCCTCCTTCCCTCCCTCTCTCTCTCCTCTCTCCCTGTCCCCGCTTTTTGCTATGCTTCCCTTTATTGGTCAGAGTATTGAGTACAGGAGTTGGGAGGGTCATGTTGCGGCTGTACAGGACATTGGTTAGGGGCCACTGTTGGAATATTGGGTGTAATTCTGGTCTCCTTCCGATCGGGAAGATGTTGTGAAACTTGAAAGGGTTCAGAAAAGATTGACAAGGATGTTGTCAGGGTTGGAGGGTCTGGGCTACAGGGAGAGGCTGAACAGGCTGGGGCTGTTTTCCCTGGAGCGTCGGAGGCTGAGGGGTGACCTTACAGAGGCTTATAAAATCACGGGGGGACATGGATAGGGTAAATAGACAAGGTCTTTTCCCCCTGGGGTGGGGGAGCCCAGAGCTACAGGGTTATAAAATCACGAGGGGGACATGGATAGGGTAAATAGACAAGGTCTTTTCCCCCTGGGGTGGGGGAGCCCAGAACTAGAGGGGTGTAGGTTGAGGGTGGGAGGGGAAAGGGACCCGAGGGGTAACATTTTCCCCCCAGAGGGGGGTGTGTGTGTGGGATGAGCTGCCTGAGGAAGTGGGGGGGGGGCTGGGACAGTGACACCATTTAACAGGGATCTGGATGGGGGCGTGGATAGGGAGGGGTTGGAGGGAGATGGGCCGGGTGCTGGCAGGTGGGACGAGATTGGGTTGGGATATCTGGGTCAGCACGGACGGGTTGGGCCGAAGGGCCTGTTTCCGTGCTGTACACCTCTGTGACCCTATATTACTCTGTATCTAACCCCGTGCTGTCCCTGTCCCTGGGATGGAGGGTGACAGTGTAGAGGGAGCTTTACCCTGTATCTAACCCCGTGCTGTCCCTGTCCCTGGGATGGAGGGTGACAATGTAGAGGGAGCTTTACCCTGTATCTAACCCCGTGCTGTCCCTGGGATTGGGGGGGACAGTGTAGAGGGAGCTTTACTCTGTATCTAACCCCGTGCTGTCCCTGTCCCTGGGATGGAGGGTGACAGTGTAGAGGGAGCTTTACCCTGTATCTAACCCCGTGCTGTCCCTGGGATGGGGGGGGACAGTGTAGAGGGAGCTTTACTCTGTATCTAACCCCGTGCTGTCCCTGTCCCTGGGATGGAGGGGACAGGGTAGAGGGAGCTTTACCCTGTATCTAACCCCGTGCTGTCCCTGTCCCTGGGATGGAGGGGACAGGGTAGAGGGAGCTTTACTCTGTATCTAACCCCATGCTGTCCCTGTCCCTGGGATGGAGGGGACAGTGTAGAGGGAGCTTTACTCTGTATCTAACCCCGTGCTGTCCCTGTCCCTGGGATGGGGGGGGGGACAGTGTAGAGGGAGCTTTACTCTGTATCTAACCCCGTGCTGTCCCTGTCCCTGGGATGGAGGGTGACAGTGTAGAGGGAGCTTTACCCTGTATCTAACCCCGTGCTGTCCCTGTCCCTGGGATGGGGGGACAGTGTAGAGGGAGCTAATCTCTGTATCTAACCCCGTGCTGTCCCTGTCCCTGGGATGGAGGGGACAGGGTAGAGGGAGCTTTACTCTGTATCTGACGCTGTATTGTTAATTATTGACCCCCGTGTTTTTCCAGCATTTGTACAATTTCTTGGGGAAACCCAACGTTTTGATTGATCTGAATCTCTCGGGAACGGACTGTTCAATAGACACCGTGAGTATCATCCCCCCCACACCACCCACCCCCATCCGTGCACAGTTCCCGTCTCCCTATCCCTGGGTCAGACCCACACTCGGAGCGCCGTGCACAGTTCCCGTCTCCCTATCCCCCTCGGTCAGACCCACACTCGGAGCACCGTGCACAGTTCCCGTCTCCCTATCCCCCTGGGTCAGACCCACACTCGGAGCACCGTGCACAGTTCCCATCTCCCTATCCCTGGGTCAGACCCACACTCGGAGCACCGTGCACAGTTCCCGTCTCCCTATCCCCCTGGGTCAGACCCACACTCGGAGCGCCGTGCACAGTTCCCGTCTCCCTATCCCTGGGTCAGACCCACACTCGGAGCACCGTGCACAGTTCCCATCTCCCTATCCCTGGGTCATACCCACACTCGGAGCGCCGTGCACAGTTCCCGTCTCCCTATCCCCCTGGGTCAGACCCACACTCGGAGCACCGTGCACAGTTCCCGTCTCCCTATCCCTGGGTCAGACCCACACTCGGAGCACCGTGCACAGTTCCCGTCTCCCTATCCCTGGGTCAGACCCACACTCGGAGCACCGTGCACAGTTCCCGTCTCCCTATCCCCCTGGGTCAGACCCACACTCGGAGCACCGTGCACAGTTCCCGTCTCCCTATCCCTGGGTCAGACCCACACTCGGAGCACCATGCACAGTTCCCGTCTCCCTATCCCCCTGGGTCAGACCCACACTCGGAGCACCGTGCACAGTTCCCATCTCCCTATCCCTGGGTCAGACCCACACTCGGAGCGCCGTGCACAGTTCCCGTCTCCCTATCCCCCTGGGTCAGACCCACACTCGGAGCACCGTGCACAGTTCCCGTCTCCCTATCCCTGGGTCAGACCTACACTCAGAGCACCGTGCACAGTTCCCGTCTCCCTATCCCCTCGGTCAGACCCACACTCGGAGCACCGTGCACAGTTCCCGTCTCCCTGTCCCTGGGTCAGACCCACACTCGGAGCACCGTGCACAGTTCCCGTCTCCCTATCCCCCTGGGTCAGACCCACACTCGGAGCACCGTGCACAGTTCCCGTCTCCCTATCCCTGGGTCAGACCCACACTCGGAGCACCGTGCACAGTTCCCGTCTCCCTATCCCTGGGTCAGACCCACACTCGGAGCACCGTGCACAGTTCCCGTCTCCCTATCCCTGGGTCAGACCCACACTCGGAGCACCGTGCACAGTTCCCGTCTCCCTATCCCCCTGGGTCAGACCCACACTCGGAGCACCGTGCACAGTTCCCGTCTCCCTGCCCCTGGGTCAGACCCACACTTGGAGCACCGTGCACAGTTCCCGTCTCCCTATCCCCCTGGGTCAGACCCACACTCGGAGCACCGTGCACAGTTCCCGTCTCCCTATCCCTGGGTCAGACCCACACTCGGAGCACCGTGCACAGTTCCCGTCTCCCTATCCCCCTGGGTCAGACCCACACTCGGAGCACCGTGCACAGTTCCCGTCTCCCTATCCTTGGGTCAGACCCACACTCGGAGCACCGTGCACAGTTCCCGTCTCCCTATCCCTGGGTCAGACCCACACTCGGAGCGCCGTGCACAGTTCCCGTCTCCCTATCCCTGGGTCAGACCCACACTCGGAGCGCCGTGCACCGTTCCTGTCCCTCACGGTCTCTCTCTCCCTGTCCTCCAGCTGTTCGGAGCACTGGTCCATGGATGTTGTTCACACTTGGCTCGTCTTCAGCTCTCCAACAACGTCCTCTCCCACAGGTAGGTCTCCGTCCGGATGGTATTCCGAACGGGAATGGGGACAGTGTCCCCCACACCCACAGACACAGTGTCTCCACACCCACAGAGACAGTGTCCCCACACCCACAGGGACGGGACCCCACACCCACAGAGACGGGACCCCACACCCACAGAGACAGTGTCCCCACACCCACAGAGACAGGACCCCACACCCACAGAGACAGGACCCCACACCCACAGAGACAGTGTCCCCCCCCCCACACCCACAGAGACAGGACCCCACACCCACAGAGACAGTGTCCCCACACCCACAGAGACAGGACCCCACACCCACAGAGACAGTGTTCCCCACACCCACAGAGACAGGACCCCACACCCACAGAGACAGTGTCCCCACACCCACAGAGACAGGACCCCAC
>NW_026867771.1:25678-71975 GCF_020745735.1 Hemiscyllium ocellatum
GGGGCAGCTGGATTTCCACAAGGGCCTGAAGACAGACCGCCCTCCCGAGAGGAAGATGGAGGAGGCTCACGCCGACGCGCGGGAACACGAGAGGATAGCCCGTGACCAGTGGGCTGAGCGGGAGCGCGAGATGGAGCGGCGTGAACGGACCCGCTCTGAGCGGGAGTGGGACCGCGACAAGATCAAGGAGTACGAGAGCAAGGAGGGTGGGAAGGTCCGCTCCCGTTCCCGCTCTCGGGAACGCCGCAGGAAGGAGCGCGCCAAGTCCAAGGAGAAGAGGAACGAGAAAAAAGGTGGGTCCCAGTCCCCCAGCCCCACTGTCCTCCATCTTACCCAGTCTCACGCAGAGCACCGGAACAGGCCCTTCGGCCCATCCCGGTCCGTGCTGGCCCCGAACCGAACTGGTTCCCCCCTGCCCTGCTCCCGGCCCATCCCCCACAACCCTGCCCTGTCTGTGCCCTTCCCCGAGTGTCTATTAAACACTGTCACTGTCCCCACCCCCTCAACACTTCCTCAGGAAGGTCATCCCACACACGGCCCACCCTCTGGGGGAGAAACATCACCCCCCCCCCCCATGTCCTTTTTAAATCTCTCTCCTCTCACCTTCACTATCTACCCCCCCCTCACCCCCCAACAGAGGGGTCAACTCCCCCACCCCAGGGGGAAAAGACCTTGTCTATTTACCCTCTCCATGTCCCCGTCGTGATTGTATAAGCCTCTATAAGGTCACCCCTCAGCCTCCGACGCTCCGGGGAAAACAGCCCCAGCCTCTCCCGGAGCTCAGACCCTCCATTCCCGGGAATGTCCTGGGAAATCTCTCCAGATCCCTCTCCGGGTTCACCGTCTCCTTCCTGTAACTGCTCCATTTGTATGATTAATGTATTCGGTCAATTTATCCGGCCCTCCCTCAGCACTGACCCTCCGACAGGGCCCGCTCCCTCAGCACTGACCCTCCGACAGTGCGGCCCTCCCTCAGCACTGACCCTCCGACAGGGCCCGCTCCCTCAGCACTGACCCTCCGACAGGGCCCGCTCCCTCAGCACTGACCCTCCGACAGGGCCCACTCCCTCAGCACTGACCCTCCGACAGTGCCCACTCCCTCAGCACTGACCCTCCGACAGTGCCCCCTCCCTCAGCACTGACCCTCCGACAGTGCCCACTCCCTCAGCACTGACCCTCCGACAGGGCCCACTCCCTCAGCGCCGACCCTCCGACAGGGCCCCCTCCCTCAGCACTGACCCTCCGACAGTGCCCACTCCCTCAGCACTGACCCTCCGACAGGGCCCACTCCCTCAGCGCCGACCCTCCGACAGGGCCCACCCCCTCAGCACTGACCCTCCGACAGTGCCCACTCCCTCAGCACTGACCCTCCGACAGTGCCCACTCCCTCAGCACTGACCCTCCGACAGTGCCCACTCCCTCAGCACTGACCCTCCGACAGTGCCCCCTCCCTCAGCACTGACCCTCCGACAGTGCCCACTCCCTCAGCACTGACCCTCCGACAGGGCCCACTCCCTCAGCGCCGACCCTCCGACAGGGCCCCCTCCCTCAGCACTGACCCTCCGACAGTGCCCACTCCCTCAGCACTGACCCTCCGACAGGGCCCACTCCCTCAGCGCCGACCCTCCGACAGGGCCCACCCCCTCAGCACTGACCCTCCGACAGGGCCCCCTCCCTCAGCACCGACCCTCCGACAGTGCCCCCCTCCCTCAGCACTGACCCTCCGACAGGGCCCCCTCCCTCAGCACTGACCCTCCGACAGGGCCCCCTCCCTCAGCACTGACCCTCCGACAGGGCCCCCTCCCTCAGCACTGACCCTCCGACAGGGCCCCCTCCCTCAGCACTGACCCTCCGACAGTGCCCGCTCCCTCAGCACTGACCCTCCGACAGTGCCCGCTCCCTCAGCACTGACCCTCCGACAGGGCCCGCTCCCTCAGCACTGACCCTCCGACAGTGCCCGCTCCCTCAGCACTGACCCCCCGACAGGGCCCGCTCCCTCAGCACTGACCCTCCGACAGGGCCCACTCCCTCAGCACTGACCCCCCGACAGGGCCCACTCCCTCAGCACTGACCCTCCGACAGGGCCCACTCCCTCAGCACTGACCCTCCGACAGGGCCCGCTCCCTCAGCACTGACCCTCCGACAGGGCCCCCTCCCTCAGCACTGACCCTCCGACAGGGCCCACTCCCTCAGCACTGACCCCCCGACAGGGCCCCCTCCCTCAGCACTGACCCTCCGACAGGGCCCCCTCCCTCAGCACTGACCCTCCGACAGGGCCCACTCCCTCAGCACTGACCCTCCGACAGGGCCCCCTCCCTCAGCACTGACCCTCCGACAGGGCCCCCTCCCTCAGCACTGACCCTCCGACAGGGCCCCCTCCCTCAGCACTGACCCTCCGACAGGGCCCGCTCCCTCAGCACTGACCCTCCGACAGGGCCCGCTCCCTCAGCACTGACCCTCCGACAGGGCCCGCTCCCTCAGCACTGACCCTCCGACAGGGCCCCCTCCCTCAGCACTGACCCTCCGACAGGGCCCACTCCCTCAGCACTGACCCTCCGACAGGGCCCACCCCCTCAGCACTGACCCTCCGACAGGGCCCACTCCCTCAGCACTGACCCTCCGACAGGGCCCACTCCCTCAGCACTGACCCTCCGACAGGGCCCACTCCCTCAGCACCGACCCTCCGACAGGGCCCACTCCCTCAGCACCGACCCTCCGACAGGGCCCACTCCCTCAGCACTGACCCTCCGACAGGGCCCACTCCCTCAGCACTGACCCTCCGACAGGGCCCACTCCCTCAGCACTGACCCTCCGACAGGGCCCACCCCCTCAGCACTGACCCTCCGACAGTGCCCCCCTCCCTCAGCACTGACCCTCCGACAGGGCCCCCTCCCTCAGCACTGACCCTCCGACAGGGCCCCCTCCCTCAGCACTGACCCTCCGACAGGGCCCCCTCCCTCAGCACTGACCCTCCGACAGGGCCCCCTCCCTCAGCACTGACCCTCCGACAGTGCCCCCCTCCCTCAGCACTGACCCTCCGACAGGGCCCCCTCCCTCAGCACTGACCCTCCGACAGGGCCCCCTCCCTCAGCACCGACCCTCCGACAGTGCCCCCTCCCTCAGCACTGACCCTCCGACAGGGCCCCCTCCCTCAGCACTGACCCTCCGACAGGGCCCCCTCCCTCAGCACTGACCCTCCGACAGGGCCCCCTCCCTCAGCACTGACCCTCCGACAGGGCCCCCTCCCTCAGCACTGACCCTCCGACAGTGCCCGCTCCCTCAGCACTGACCCTCCGACAGTGCCCGCTCCCTCAGCACTGACCCTCCGACAGGGCCCGCTCCCTCAGCACTGACCCTCCGACAGGGCCCGCTCCCTCAGCACTGACCCCCCGACAGGGCCCGCTCCCTCAGCACTGACCCTCCGACAGGGCCCGCTCCCTCAGCACTGACCCCCCGACAGGGCCCACTCCCTCAGCACTGACCCTCCGACAGGGCCCACTCCCTCAGCACTGACCCTCCGACAGGGCCCGCTCCCTCAGCACTGACCCTCCGACAGGGCCCCCTCCCTCAGCACTGACCCTCCGACAGGGCCCACTCCCTCAGCACTGACCCCCCGACAGGGCCCCCTCCCTCAGCACTGACCCTCCGACAGGGCCCACTCCCTCAGCACTGACCCTCCGACAGGGCCCCCTCCCTCAGCACTGACCCTCCGACAGGGCCCACTCCCTCAGCACTGACCCTCCGACAGGGCCCACTCCCTCAGCACTGACCCTCCGACAGGGCCCACTCCCTCAGCACTGACCCTCCGACAGGGCCCCCTCCCTCAGCACTGACCCTCCGACAGGGCCCCCTCCCTCAGCACTGACCCTCCGACAGGGCCCGCTCCCTCAGCACTGACCCTCCGACAGGGCCCGCTCCCTCAGCACTGACCCTCCGACAGGGCCCCCTCCCTCAGCACTGACCCTCCGACAGGGCCCACTCCCTCAGCACTGACCCTCCGACAGTGCGGCGCTCCCTCAGCACTGACCCTCCGACAGTGCGGCACTCCCTCAGCACTGACCCTCCGACAGGGCCCGCTCCCTCAGCACTGACCCTCCGACAGGGCCCACTCCCTCAGCACTGACCCTCCGACAGGGCCCACTCCCTCAGCACTGACCCTCCGACAGGGCCCACCCCCTCAGCACTGACCCTCCGACAGGGCCCACTCCCTCAGCACTGACCCTCCGACAGGGCCCACTCCCTCAGCACTGACCCTCCGACAGGGCCCACTCCCTCAGCACTGACCCTCCGACAGGGCCCGCTCCCTCAGCACTGACCCTCCGACAGGGCCCGCTCCCTCAGCACTGACCCTCCGACAGGACCCCCTCCCTCAGCACTGACCCTCCGACAGGGCCCACTCCCTCAGCACTGACCCTCCGACAGGGCCCGCTCCCTCAGCACTGACCCTCCGACAGTGCGGCACTCCCTCAGCACTGACCCTCCGACAGGGCCCACTCCCTCAGCACTGACCCTCCGACAGGGCCCACTCCCTCAGCACTGACCCTCCGACAGGGCCCACTCCCTCAGCACTGACCCTCCGACAGGGCCCACTCCCTCAGCACTGACCCTCCGACAGGGCCCACTCCCTCAGCACTGACCCTCCGACAGGGCCCGCTCCCTCAGCACTGACCCTCCGACAGGGCCCGCTCCCTCAGCACTGACCCTCCGACAGGACCCCCTCCCTCAGCACTGACCCTCCGACAGGGCCCACTCCCTCAGCACTGACCCTCCGACAGGGCCCGCTCCCTCAGCACTGACCCTCCGACAGTGCGGCACTCCCTCAGCACTGACCCTCCGACAGTGCGGCACTCCCTCAGCACTGACCCTCCGACAGGGCCCCCTCCCTCAGCACTGACCCTCCGACAGTGCGGCACTCCCTCAGCACTGACCCTCCGACAGGGCCCACTCCCTCAGCACTGACCCTCCGACAGGGCCCACTCCCTCAGCACTGACCCTCCGACAGGGCCCACTCCCTCAGCACTGACCCTCCGACAGGGCCCACCCCCTCAGCACTGACCCTCCGACAGGGCCCACTCCCTCAGCACCGACCCTCCGACAGGGCCCACGCCCTCAGCACCGACCCTCCGACAGGGCCCACTCCCTCAGCACCGACCCTCCGACAGGGCCCACTCCCTCAGCACCGACCCTCCGACAGGGCCCACTCCCTCAGCACCGACCCTCCGACAGGGCCCACTCCCTCAGCACCGACCCTCCGACAGGGCCCACCCCCTCAGCACTGACCCTCCGACAGTGCCCACTCCCTCAGCACTGACCCTCCGACAGGGCCCCCTCCCTCAGCACTGACCCTCCGACAGGGCCCACTCCCTCAGCACTGACCCTCCGACAGGGCCCACTCCCTCAGCACTGACCCTCCGACAGGGCCCACTCCCTCAGCACTGACCCTCCGACAGGGCCCACTCCCTCAGCACTGACCCTCCGACAGGGCCCACTCCCTCAGCACTGACCCTCCGACAGGGCCCACCCCCTCAGCACTGACCCTCCGACAGGGCCCACTCCCTCAGCACTGACCCTCCGACAGGGCCCACTCCCTCAGCACTGACCCTCCGACAGGGCCCGCTCCCTCAGCACTGACCCTCCGACAGGGCCCGCTCCCTCAGCACTGACCCTCCGACAGGACCCCCTCCCTCAGTACTGACCCTCCGACAGGGCCCACTCCCTCAGCACTGACCCTCCGACAGGGCCCGCTCCCTCAGCACTGACCCTCCGACAGTGCGGCACTCCCTCAGCACTGACCCTCCGACAGGGCCCACTCCCTCAGCACTGACCCTCCGACAGGGCCCACTCCCTCAGCACTGACCCTCCGACAGGGCCCACTCCCTCAGCACTGACCCTCCGACAGGGCCCACCCCCTCAGCACTGACCCTCCGACAGGGCCCACTCCCTCAGCACTGACCCTCCGACAGGGCCCACTCCCTCAGCACTGACCCTCCGACAGGGCCCACTCCCTCAGCACTGACCCTCCGACAGGGCCCGCTCCCTCAGCACTGACCCTCCGACAGGGCCCGCTCCCTCAGCACTGACCCTCCGACAGGACCCCCTCCCTCAGCACTGACCCTCCGACAGGGCCCACTCCCTCAGCACTGACCCTCCGACAGGGCCCGCTCCCTCAGCACTGACCCTCCGACAGTGCGGCACTCCCTCAGCACTGACCCTCCGACAGGGCCCACTCCCTCAGCACTGACCCTCCGACAGGGCCCACTCCCTCAGCACTGACCCTCCGACAGGGCCCACTCCCGCAGCACTGACCCTCCGACAGGCCCCACTCCCTCAGCACTGACCCTCCGACAGGGCCCACTCCCTCAGCACTGACCCTCCGACAGGGCCCGCTCCCTCAGCACTGACCCTCCGACAGGGCCCGCTCCCTCAGCACTGACCCTCCGACAGGACCCCCTCCCTCAGCACTGACCCTCCGACAGGGCCCACTCCCTCAGCACTGACCCTCCGACAGGGCCCGCTCCCTCAGCACTGACCCTCCGACAGTGCGGCACTCCCTCAGCACTGACCCTCCGACAGTGCGGCACTCCCTCAGCACTGACCCTCCGACAGTGCCCACTCCCTCAGCACTGACCCTCCGACAGGGCCCACTCCCTCAGCACTGACCCTCCGACAGTGCCCACTCCCTCAGCACTGACCCTCCGACAGGGCCCACTCCCTCAGCACTGACCCTCCGACAGTGCGGCACTCCCTCAGCACTGACCCTCCGACAGGGCCCACTCCCTCAGCACTGACCCTCCGACAGGGCCCACTCCCTCAGCACTGACCCTCCGACAGGGCCCACTCCCTCAGCACTGACCCTCCGACAGGGCCCCCTCCCTCAGCACTGACCCTCCGACAGTGCCCACTCCCTCAGCACTGACCCTCCGACAGGGCCCACTCCCTCAGCGCCGACCCTCCGACAGGGCCCACTCCCTCAGCACTGACCCTCCGACAGTGCCCACTCCCTCAGCGCTGACCCTCCGACAGTGCCCACTCCCTCAGCACCGACCCTCCGACAGTGCCCACTCCCTCAGCACCGACCCTCCGACAGGGCCCACTCCCTCAGCACTGACCCTCCGACAGGGCCCACTCCCTCAGCACTGACCCTCCGACAGTGCGGCACTCCCTCAGCACTGACCCTCCGACAGTGCGGCACTCCCTCAGCACTGACCCTCCGACAGGGCCCGCTCCCTCAGCACTGACCCTCCGACAGGACCCCCTCCCTCAGCACTGACCCTCCGACAGGGCCCACTCCCTCAGCACTGACCCTCCGACAGGGCCCGCTCCCTCAGCACTGACCCTCCGACAGTGCGGCACTCCCTCAGCACTGACCCTCCGACAGGGCCCACTCCCTCAGCACTGACCCTCCGACAGGGCCCACTCCCTCAGCACTGACCCTCCGACAGGGCCCACTCCCTCAGCACTGACCCTCCGACAGGGCCCACTCCCTCAGCACTGACCCTCCGACAGGGCCCGCTCCCTCAGCACTGACCCTCCGACAGGACCCCCTCCCTCAGCACTGACCCTCCGACAGGGCCCACTCCCTCAGCACTGACCCTCCGACAGGGCCCGCTCCCTCAGCACTGACCCTCCGACAGTGCGGCACTCCCTCAGCACTGACCCTCCGACAGGGCCCGCTCCCTCAGCACTGACCCTCCGACAGGACCCCCTCCCTCAGCACTGACCCTCCGACAGGGCCCACTCCCTCAGCACTGACCCTCCGACAGGGCCCGCTCCCTCAGCACTGACCCTCCGACAGTGCGGCACTCCCTCAGCACTGACCCTCCGACAGGGCCCACTCCCTCAGCACTGACCCTCCGACAGGGCCCACTCCCTCAGCACTGACCCTCCGACAGGGCCCACTCCCTCAGCACTGACCCTCCGACAGGGCCCACTCCCTCAGCACTGACCCTCCGACAGGGCCCGCTCCCTCAGCACTGACCCTCCGACAGGACCCCCTCCCTCAGCACTGACCCTCCGACAGGGCCCACTCCCTCAGCACTGACCCTCCGACAGGGCCCGCTCCCTCAGCACTGACCCTCCGACAGTGCGGCACTCCCTCAGCACTGACCCTCCGACAGTGCGGCACTCCCTCAGCACTGACCCTCCGACAGGGCCCACTCCCTCAGCACTGACCCTCCGACAGGGCCCACTCCCTCAGCACTGACCCTCCGACAGTGCCCACTCCCTCAGCACTGACCCTCCGACAGGGCCCACTCCCTCAGCACTGACCCTCCGACAGTGCGGCACTCCCTCAGCACTGACCCTCCGACAGTGCCCACTCCCTCAGCACTGACCCTCCGACAGGGCCCACTCCCTCAGCACTGACCCTCCGACAGGGCCCACTCCCTCAGCACTGACCCTCCGACAGGGCCCCCTCCCTCAGCACTGACCCTCCGACAGTGCCCACTCCCTCAGCACTGACCCTCCGACAGGGCCCACTCCCTCAGCACTGACCCTCCGACAGTGCCCACTCCCTCAGCACTGACCCTCCGACAGGGCCCACTCCCTCAGCACTGACCCTCCGACAGTGCCCACTCCCTCAGCACTGACCCTCCGACAGGGCCCACTCCCTCAGCACTGACCCTCCGACAGGGCCCACTTCCTCAGCACTGACCCTCCGACAGGGCCCACTCCCTCAGCGCCGACCCTCCGACAGTGCCCACTCCCTCAGCGCCGACCCTCCGACAGTGCCCACTCCCTCAGCACCGACCCTCCGACAGGGCCCACTCCCTCAGCACTGACCCTCCGACAGGGCCCACTCCCTCAGCACTGACCCTCCGACAGTGCGGCACTCCCTCAGCACTGACCCTCCGACAGTGCGGCACTCCCTCAGCACTGACCCTCCGACAGGGCCCACTCCCTCAGCACTGACCCTCCGACAGGGCCCACTCCCTCAGCACTGACCCTCCGACAGGGCCCACTCCCTCAGCACTGACCCTCCGACAGGGCCCACTCCCTCAGCACTGTCCCTCCGACAGGGCCCACTCCCTCAGCACTGACCCTCCGACAGGGCCCACTCCCTCAGCACTGACCCTCCGACAGGGCCCACTCCCTCAGCACTGACCCTCCGACAGGGCCCACTCCCTCAGCACTGACCCTCCGACAGTGCCCACTCCCTCAGCACTGACCCTCCGACAGGGCCCACTCCCTCAGCACTGACCCTCCGACAGTGCCCACTCCCTCAGCACTGACCCTCCGACAGTGCGGCACTCCCTCAGCACTGACCCTCCGACAGTGCGGCACTCCCTCAGCACTGACCCTCCGACAGTGCCCACTCCCTCAGCACTGACCCTCCGACAGTGCGGCACTCCCTCAGCACTGACCCTCCGACAGTGCGGCACTCCCTCAGCACTGACCCTCCGACAGTGCGGCACTCCCTCAGCACTGACCCTCCGACAGTGCGGCACTCCCTCAGCACTGACCCTCCGACAGTGCGGCACTCCCTCAGCACTGACCCTCCGACAGTGCCCACTCCCTCAGCACTGACCCTCCGACAGTGCCCACTCCCTCAGCACTGACCCTCCGACAGTGCCCACTCCCCCTCAGTGCTGGGTTGGGGTCGATCCCGTTTGGCGTGTGCCCTGATTAACCCTTGCTGTGCCGTGACGTTGTTCCCTTCACAGAGAAAGCGCCGGAGGAGCCTCCTGCGAAACTGTTGGACGACTTGTTCCGTAAGACCAAGGCAGCCCCGTGTATATACTGGCTCCCCCTGACCGTCGAACAGGTAGGCCGCACTGGGCCGAGGGGGGGGGTGGCGGGGAGGAGGGGACTAGGGAGGGGGGTCCGGGCTGGCGGGAGATCCTGTCACCGGCCCCCGTTCGATGTGAGCTGTCTGACCCCCCCCCCTCTCCCTCTCCCTCCTCTCCTCACACCGCCCACAGATCGTACAGAAGGAGCTGGAGAGAGCGGACCGTGCCCGGGAACGGGAGAGGAGGCGCAAGGAGCAGGAGGAGGAAGAGGAACGCAAGCGCGAGGAGCAACGCAAGGAACGTGCCAAGGAGCGGGAGAAGGAGGCGGAACGCAGCCGGGAGCTGGAGCGCGAACGCAAGAGAGACCACAGCCGGGAGAGGGAGCGTGACCGGGACAGGGACAGGGGCCGGGAGAGGGACAGGGACAGGGAGAGGGAGAGGCGGGACGGCAAGCACCGCAGCCACAGCAGCACCTCCAACCGGGAGCGGGGCAGGCGCTGACCGGGCCAGGGAGACCGGAGTGGGGGAGAGAGAGACACACACTGGGGGGGGAGGGAGACGGAGCGAGGGGAGAGAGAGACACACACTGGGAGGGGGGGGAGACGGAGCGAGGGGAGAGAGAGACACACACTGGGGGGGAGGGAGACGGAGCGAGGGGAGAGAGAGACACACACTGGGGGGGGGGGGGAGGGAGACCGGAGCGGGGGAGAGAGAGACACACACTGGGGGGGAGGGAGACGGAGCGAGGGGAGAGAGAGACACACACTGGGGGGGGAGGGAGACGGAGCGAGGGGAGAGAGAGACACACACACACTGGGAGGGGGGGGGAGGGAGACGGAGCGAGGGGAGAGAGAGACACACACACACTGGGAGGGGGGGGAGGGAGACGGAGCGAGGGGAGAGAGAGACACACACTGGGAGGGGGGGGAGGGAGACGGAGCGAGGGGAGAGAGAGACACACACACACTGGGAGGGGGGGGGGAGGGAGACGGAGCGAGGGGAGAGAGAGACACACACACACTGGGGGGGGGGGGGAGGGAGACGGAGCGAGGGGAGAGAGAGACACACACTGGGGGGGAGGGAGACGGAGCGAGGGGAGAGAGAGACACACACACACTGGGGGGGGGGGGGAGGGAGACGGAGCGAGGGGAGAGAGAGACACACACACACTGGGAGGGGGGGGAGGGAGACCGGAGCGGGGGAGAGAGAGACACACACACACTGGGAGGGGGGGGGAGGGAGACGGAGCGAGGGGAGAGAGAGACACACACACACTGGGAGGGGGGGGAGGGAGACGGAGCGAGGGGAGAGAGAGACACACACTGGGAGGGGGGGGGAGGGAGACGGAGCGAGGGGAGAGAGAGACACACACACACTGGGAGGGGGGGGAGGGAGACGGAGCGAGGGGAGAGAGAGACACACACACACTGGGAGGGGGGGGAGGGAGACGGAGCGAGGGGAGAGAGAGACACACACACACTGGGAGGGGGGGGGAGGGAGACGGAGCGAGAGGGGAGGTGCGAGAGGGAGAGACGCACACTCGGTGGGGTGTCCCAAGCCCAGCCAGAGGGGCTGGAGTGGAGGTGAGGGAGATCCCAGACAGGACGCTCGCTCACTCCCGCCCTCCCGTGCGAGAGAGCGAGAGATTCGGACAGCCGGGATCGTGTTCCCCCACCTCCCCCTGCGCTGACACTCACGCTGACCGTGTCCCGTTGTTTTTATTTTAGTCTGTACAGTCTCCATCGCTTCCCCCTTCATTCTCCCCCCCCCCCCCCCAGCCCTCACCTTGTGTGCGTTTTGTGTTGTTTTTACCGTGAATTGATTCCCCGCCCTGTTCCCCCCCCAGCGGGAATCCTGCCGAGGGCAGTCTCAGGGACCACCGCTCGCTCCCCCCCTTTCCCTGAGGCTCGCTCTCTCTCTCTCTCTCTCTCTCTCGCTTGTTACCAGGGGAACGGGAAGCCGGAGGGGGCTGTCTCTCCCCTCTCCCTCACATCCCAGAGACCAGGGTTAGTCACCAGCTCACTCTCTGCCCGGGGATTCCTGTCTGTCGTTTTTTTGTTGTGACAATGAATTAAATATCAGCCATTAGTTTCAAACAACTGTGTTGGACTCGTTCCTTACTGGGAGTGGGAGCAGGGGCGTGTGTGGACAGCTGGGATCCCTCTCCCTGTCTCTGTCACTGTCTGTCTCCCTCCCTCTCCCTCTCCCTGTCTCTGTCACTGTCTGTCTCCCTCCCTCTCCCTCTCCCTGTCTCTGTCACTGTCTGTCTCCCTCCCTCTCCCTCTCCGTGTCTCTGTCACTGTCTGTCTCCCTCCCTCTCCGTGTCTCTGTCACTGTCTGTCTCCCTCCCTCTCCCTCTCCCTGTCTCTGTCACTGTCTGTCTCCCTCCCTCTCCCTCTCCCTGTCTCTGTCACTGTCTGTCTCCCTCCCTCTCCCTCTCCCTGTCTCTGTCACTGTCTGTCTCCCTCCCTCTCCCTCTCCGTGTCTCTGTCACTGTCTGTCTCCCTCCCTCTCCGTGTCTCTGTCACTGTCTGTCTCCCTCCCTCTCCCTCTCCCTGTCTCTGTCACTGTCTGTCTCCCTCCCTCTCCCTCTCCCTGTCTCTGTCACTGTCTGTCTCCCTCCCTCTCCCTCTCCCTGTCTCTGTCACTGTCTGTCTCCCTCCCTCTCCCTGTCTCTGTCACTGTCTGTCTCCCTCCCTGTCTCTGTCTCTGTCTCTGTCACTGTCTGTCTCCCTCCCTCTCCCTGTCTCTGTCACTGTCTGTCTCCCTCCCTCTCCCTGTCTCTGTCACTGTCTGTCTCCCTCCCTCTCCCTGTCTCTGTCACTGTCTGTCTCCCTCCCTCTCCCTCTCCCTGTCTCTGTCACTGTCTGTCTCCCTCCCTCTCCGTGTCTCTGTCACTGTCTGTCTCCCTCCCTCTCCCTCTCCCTGTCTCTGTCACTGTCTGTCTCCCTCCCTCTCCCTGTCTCTGTCACTGTCTGTCTCCCTCCCTCTCCGTGTCTCTGTCACTGTCTGTCTCCCTCCCTCTCCCTCTCCCTGTCTCTGTCACTGTCTGTCTCCCTCCCTCTCCCTGTCTCTGTCACTGTCTGTCTCCCTCCCTCTCCCTGTCTCTGTCACTGTCTGTCTCCCTCCCTCTCCCTGTCTCTGTCACTGTCTGTCTCCCTCCCTCTCCGTGTCTCTGTCACTGTCTGTCTCCCTCCCTCTCCGTGTCTCTGTCACTGTCTGTCTCCCTCCCTCTCCCTCTCCCTGTCTCTGTCACTGTCTGTCTCCCTCCCTCTCCCTGTCTCTGTCACTGTCTGTCTCCCTCCCTCTCCCTGTCTCTGTCACTGTCTGTCTCCCTCCCTCTCCCTGTCTCTGTCACTGTCTGTCTCCCTCCCTCTCCCTCTCCCTGTCTCTGTCACTGTCTGTCTCCCTCCCTCTCCCTGTCTCTGTCACTGTCACTGTCTGTCTCCCTCCCTCTCCCTCTCCCTGTCTCTGTCACTGTCTGTCTCCCTCCCTCTCCCTCTCCCTGTCTCTGTCACTGTCTGTCTCCCTCCCTCTCCCTGTCTCTGTCACTGTCACTGTCTGTCTCCCTCCCTCTCCCTCTCCCTGTCTCTGTCACTGTCACTGTCTGTCTCCCTCCCTCTCCCTGTCTCTGTCACTGTCTGTCTCCCTCTCCCTCTCCCTGTCTCTGTCACTGTCTGTCTCCCTCCCTCTCCCTGTCTCTGTCACTGTCTGTCTCCCTCCCTCTCCCTGTCTCTGTCACTGTCTGTCTCCCTCTCCCTCTCCCTGTCTCTGTCACTGTCTGTCTCCCTCCCTCTCCCTGTCTCTGTCACTGTCTGTCTCCCTCTCCCTCTCCCTGTCTCTGTCACTGTCTGTCTCCCTCCCTCTCCCTCTCCCTGTCTCTGTCACTGTCTGTCTCCCTCCCTCTCCCTGTCTCTGTCACTGTCTGTCTCCCTCCCTCTCCCTCTCCCTGTCTCTGTCACTGTCTGTCTCCCTCCCTCTCCCTGTCTCTGTCACTGTCTGTCTCCCTCCCTCTCCCTCTCCCTGTCTCTGTCACTGTCTGTCTCCCTCCCTCTCCGTGTCTCTGTCACTGTCTGTCTCCCTCCCTCTCCCTCTCCCTGTCTCTGTCACTGTCTGTCTCCCTCCCTCTCCCTGTCTCTGTCACTGTCTGTCTCTCCCTCCCTCTCCCTCTCCGTGTCTCTGTCACTGTCTGTCTCCCTCCCTCTCCCTCTCCGTGTCTCTGTCACTGTCTGTCTCCCTCCCTCTCCCTCTCCCTGTCTCTGTCACTGTCTGTCTCCCTCCCTCTCCGTGTCTCTGTCACTGTCTGTCTCTCCCTCCCTCTCCCTCTCCGTGTCTCTGTCACTGTCTGTCTCCCTCCCTCTCCCTGTCTCTGTCACTGTCTGTCTCCCTCCCTCTCCCTGTCTCTGTCACTGTCTGTCTCCCTCCCTCTCCCTCTCCCTGTCTCTGTCACTGTCTGTCTCCCTCCCTCTCCGTGTCTCTGTCACTGTCTGTCTCTCCCTCCCTCTCCCTGTCTCTGTCACTGTCTGTCTCCCTCCCTCTCCCTCTCCCTGTCTCTGTCACTGTCTGTCTCCCTCCCTCTCCCTGTCTCTGTCACTGTCTGTCTCCCTCCCTCTCCCTCTCTGTGTCTCTGTCACTGTCTGTCTCCCTCCCTCTCCGTGTCTCTGTCACTGTCTGTCTCCCTCCCTCTCCCTGTCTCTGTCACTGTCTGTCTCCCTCCCTCTCCCTCTCTGTGTCTCTGTCACTGTCTGTCTCCCTCCCTCTCCCTGTCTCTGTCACTGTCTGTCTCCCTCCCTCTCCCTCTCCCTGTCTCTGTCACTGTCTGTCTCCCTCCCTCTCCCTCTCCCTGTCTCTGTCACTGTCTGTCTCCCTCCCTCTCCGTGTCTCTGTCACTGTCTGTCTCCCTCCCTCTCCCTCTCCCTGTCTCTGTCACTGTCTGTCTCCCTCCCTCTCCCTGTCTCTGTCACTGTCTGTCTCCCTCCCTCTCCCTCTCCCTGTCTCTGTCACTGTCTGTCTCCCTCCCTCTCCCTCTCCCTGTCTCTGTCACTGTCTGTCTCCCTCCCTCTCCCTCTCCCTGTCTCTGTCACTGTCTGTCTCCCTCCCTCTCCCTCTCCCTGTCTCTGTCACTGTCTGTCTCCCTCCCTCTCCCTGTCTCTGTCACTGTCTGTCTCCCTCCCTCTCCCTCTCCCTGTCTCTGTCACTGTCTGTCTCCCTCCCTCTCCCTGTCTCTGTCACTGTCTGTCTCCCTCCCTCTCCGTGTCTTTGTCACTGTCTGTCTCCCTCCCTCTCCCTCTCCGTGTCTCTGTCACTGTCTGTCTCCCTCCCTCTCCCTCTCCGTGTCTCTGTCACTGTCTGTCTCCCTCCCTCTCCCTCTCCCTGTCTCTGTCACTGTCTGTCTCCCTCCCTCTCCGTGTCTCTGTCACTGTCTGTCTCTCCCTCCCTCTCCCTGTCTCTGTCACTGTCTGTCTCCCTCCCTCTCCCTCTCCCTGTCTCTGTCACTGTCTGTCTCCCTCCCTCTCCCTGTCTCTGTCACTGTCTGTCTCCCTCCCTCTCCCTGTCTCTGTCACTGTCTGTCTCCCTCCCTCTCCCTCTCCCTGTCTCTGTCACTGTCTGTCTCCCTCCCTCTCCGTGTCTCTGTCACTGTCTGTCTCCCTCCCTCTCCCTCTCCGTGTCTCTGTCACTGTCTGTCTCCCTCCCTCTCCCTCTCCCTGTCTCTGTCACTGTCTGTCTCCCTCCCTCTCCGTGTCTCTGTCACTGTCTGTCTCTCCCTCCCTCTCCCTCTCCGTGTCTCTGTCACTGTCTGTCTCCCTCCCTCTCCCTCTCCCTGTCTCTGTCACTGTCTGTCTCCCTCCCTCTCCCTGTCTCTGTCACTGTCTGTCTCCCTCCCTCTCCCTCTCCCTGTCTCTGTCACTGTCTGTCTCCCTCTCCCTCTCCGTGTCTCTGTCACTGTCTGTCTCCCTCCCTCTCCGTGTCTCTGTCACTGT
This sequence comes from Hemiscyllium ocellatum, assembly GCF_020745735.1. Classification (NCBI taxonomy): domain Eukaryota; kingdom Metazoa; phylum Chordata; class Chondrichthyes; order Orectolobiformes; family Hemiscylliidae; genus Hemiscyllium; species Hemiscyllium ocellatum. The sequence continues at coordinate 41,388 of NW_026867771.1, forward strand.
CTGTCTCCCTCCCTCTCCCTGTCTCTGTCACTGTCTGTCTCCCTCCCTCTCCCTCTCCCTGTCTCTGTCACTGTCTGTCTCCCTCCCTCTCCCTCTCTGTGTCTCTGTCACTGTCTGTCTCCCTCCCTCTCCCTCTCCCTGTCTCTGTCACTGTCTGTCTCCCTCCCTCTCCGTGTCTCTGTCACTGTCTGTCTCCCTCCCTCTCCCTGTCTCTGTCACTGTCACTGTCTGTCTCCCTCCCTCTCCGTGTCTCTGTCACTGTCTGTCTCCCTCCCTCTCCGTGTCTCTGTCACTGTCTGTCTCCCTCCCTCTCCTTGTCTCTGTCTCTCCCTCTCTCTCTGTCTCCCTCTCTCTCTCTGTCTCCCTCTCTCTCTCTGTCTCCCTCTCTCTCTGTCTCCCTCTCTTTCTGTCTCCCGCTCCCTCTGTCTCTGTCTCCCTCTCTCTCTGTCTCTCCATCTCTCTGTCTCTCTCTCTCCCTCCCCCTCTCTGTCTCTCTCTCTCTCCCTCTCTCTCCCTCTCTGTCTCTGTCCCTCCCCCTCCCTCTCTGTCTCTCTCTCTCTCCCCCTCTCTCTCCCCCTCTCTCTCCCCCTCTCTCTCCCCCCTCTCTCTCCCCCTCTCTCTCCCCCCTCTCTCTCCCCCCTCTCTCTCCTCCCTCTCTCTCCCCCTTCTCTCTCCCCCTCTCTCTCCCCCCTCTCTCTCCCCCCTCTCTCTCCCCCCTCTCTCTCCCCCCTCTCTCTCCCCCCTCTCTCTCCTCCCTCTCTCTCCCCCCTCTCTCTCCCCCCTCTCTCTCCCCCCTCTCTCTCCCCCCTCTCTCTCCCCCCCCCCCCCCCCCTCTCCCTCCCTCCCCCTCTCCCCCTCTCTCTCCCCCTCTCTCTCTCTCCCTTTCTCTCTCTCCCCCTCTCCCTCTCTCTCTCTCTCCCCCTCCCTCCCTCCCTCCCTGATGTTACGGTGGTGATTTGAGGTGGCCTGGGGAATCCCTTGTGAACTCAGACCTGTAAAGCCTCTCTCTCTCTCGCCTTGTCCCAGAGATCGGACTCTTTGGAAACCTGGAATAAAACCCTCTTACAGACAGTTTAGTTTAGTTTTAGTCACCCCCGTTTCCTCGCTGACAGCATCACCGTTCCACCCTAACAGTGCCGCCTGTAAGCTGAACTAACTGGGGAGTGTGGGGTAGCAGCTGTCCCAGTGCCCCAGCAGGTTGCTCTGATCTAACGAAACAACGTGCCTTCCTTCAGACAACAGTTGACCACAGCATGGCACGTTCTGAATGAGAGAGGTAACAGTGACAGACAATAGCGCGGAAGGTCTGAGTGCGCTTGACCCATCACTCCTACACGCCCGAAGCTGGGAAAATCGTCCCCAGCCCTGTTAGGGTCCCTCGACGTCCCAGTCCCAGCTCATCAGAGAGTTTGTAAAGTAACCTCGCACAGCTCGTGCGTCAGAGACACGAGCCTTTTACAAAGCGGCCTCTTCGCGCAGAGTTTGACCATAAAATGGCTTCCCGACGGATCGCCTCTTCGAATATTTCTCAGCTCAGAGCAGGCTCCTGCTGTCTCAGCCCTGAATCGTTCTGTAGCTGAGGCCGAGATATTACCCTGGGGTTGTGTTTAAAACTGACTCAAATTAAAACAGGCTTGTGATTCAGATCCAAACAGGGCCTAAGATCTGATCAGTTAGAGTTGACGGGACGGAGCGGGGATGCACGGCCTGTGAGAGGAACAGCGAGTAAGGTAAAGCTTTGTCAATACTTCCTTTGACAGCGTTTGTATTTAATAACCAGTACTGGCTACTCAATATCATCCTAAAGGCCCACAGTGCAATTCCATTCCATCCAGCGCCAGGGTCCCGGGTTCGATTCCAGCCTCCGGGGGGGGGGAGGCTGTCTGGGTGGAGTTTATACCTTCTCTTCCCCCTGTCTGCGTGGGCTTCCTGACGGTGCTCCGGTTTCCAAAGGTGTGCAGCCCAGGGTGGGGATTGGCCGTGCAAAATACTCCATAGTGTTCGCTGCATCAGTCAGAGGGGAATGGGGCTGGGTGGGTTACCCTTCGCAGGGTCAGTATGGACTGGTTGGGCCGAAGGGCCTGTTTCCACACTGTAGGGAATCTCCTCAGTCCCCTAATGGCTCCTCAATATCATCATAAAGTCCCAAAACACAATTACCTTCCATCCAGAGCAGATAGAGTTAATTTTCTACAGGCTCCAACAGCCTCAGCTGGTCTCTCTCTCTCTCTCTGGTTCGCTCTCTCTCTCTCGCTCTCGCGCTCTCTCTCTGGCTCTCTCTCTGGCTCTGTCTGTCTCTCTCTCTCTCTCTCTCTCTCTCTGTCTCTCTCTCTCCCCTCTTCTCTCTCCCTCCCTCTCTCTCCCTCTGTTTTCCTCCCTCTCTATCTCCCTCCCTCTCCCTGTGTTCATCTCCCTCCCTACCCCTCTCTCCCTATCTCCCTCCCTCTCCCTGTGTTCATCTCCCTCCCTACCCCTCTCTCCCTATCTCCCTCCCTCTCCCTGTGTTCATCTCCCTCCCTACCCCTCTCTCCCTATCTCCCTCCCTCTCCCTGTCTGTGTTCATCTCCCTCCCTACCCCCTCTCACTATCTCCCTCCCTACCCCTCTCTCACTATCTCCCTCCCTACCCCTCTCTCCCTATCTCCCTCCCTCTCCCTGTCTGTGTTCATCTCCCTCCCTACCCCTCTCTCACTATCTCCCTCCCTACCCCTCTCTCACTATCTCCCTCCCTACCCCTCTCTCACTATCTCCCTCCCTCTCCCTGTCTGTGTTCATCTCCCTCCCTACCCCTCTCTCACTATCTCCCTCCCTACCCCTCTCTCACTATCTCCCTCCCTACCCCTCTCTCACTATCTCCCTCCCTCTCCCTGTCTGTGTTCATCTCCCTCCCTACCCCTCTCTCACTATCTCCCTCCCTCTCCCTGTCTGTGTTCATCTCCCTCCCTACCCCTCTCTCACTATCTCCCTCCCTACCCCTCTCTCACTATCTCCCTCCCTACCCCTCTCTCACTATCTCCCTCCCTCTCCCTGTCTGTGTTCATCTCCCTCCCTACCCCTCTCTCACTATCTCCCTCCCTACCCCTCTCTCACTATCTCCCTCCCTACCCCTCTCTCACTATCTCCCTCCCTACCCCTCTCTCACTATCTCCCTCCCTCTCCCTGTCTGTGTTCATCTCCCTCCCTTCGGTTCCAGTGAGTTTGGGCTGACCCATAATCCCAAACTAAGCCTCCGAGCTGCCCGCCCCCCGGCCCAGGAGCTGAAACAGTTGGTCAGCTTCACCCCGGCCTTAACTCCACCGGGACCATCTCGGACACCTCCCTCCCCTTCCTGGACCCCTCCATCTCCCCCAACGGTGACTGACACTACACTGACATTTATTACAAACCCACCGACTCCCACAGCTACCTGGATTACACCTCCTCCCACCCGACCTCCTGCACAATGCCATCCTGTATTCCCAATTCCTCTGCCTCCGCTGTATCTGCTCCCAGGAGGACCAGTTCCACCACAGAGCACACTAGATGGCCGCCTCCTTCGATGTCCCCTCCAGGGGATCTCCTCCATGTCCCACCCCTCCAACCCGTTCCTGAGGAAGGGCTCCTGTGACTCTCCTACTCCCCGAATGGTGCCCGGCCGGCTGTGTTTTTCCAGCACCACTCACGCACTCACCCGAATCTGATACCCCACCATCGGCGCTCCTCCCTGTCCCCCTCTGTCCTGTTCATGTACTCCTCCACGTGTCCATGAAACATGGTCACTGGACCCACACTGACCTCCACCCACCTTCCCAATTCCTCTCCTGACTCTCTCTCTCTCTCCCACATCCCTCTCTCTCTGTAGGACTTTGTGTGTGTCATAGGCAGAGTTGCACAGACTCTGACACACACACACACACACTCTGAAAAGCACACACAGACTCAGACACGCACACGCGCACACACAAACACACACTCAGAAAAGCACACACACACACATGCACTCACACACACACACACACATGCACTCTCACACACACACACACATGCACTCTCTCACACACACACACATGCACTCTCTCACACACACACACACGCACTCTCACACACACACACACGCACTCACACACACACACACACGCACTCACACACACACACACATGCACTCTCTCACACACACACACATGCACTCTCTCACACACACACATGCACTCTCTCACACACACACACACGCACTCTCACACACACACACACGCACTCTCACACACACACACACATACGCACTCTCACACACACACACACATGCACTCTCTCACACACACACACACATGCACTCTCTCACACACACACACATGCACTCTCTCTCACACACACACACACACATGCACTCTCTCTCACACACACACACACACATGCACTCTCTCTCACACACACACACATGCACTCTCACACACACACACACACATGCACTCTCTCACACACGCACACACATGCACTCTCTCACACACACACACACATGCACTCTCTCTCACACACACACACACACAGACAGGACTGGCTCAGACTCAGTCTCCCACCGCTACCCCGCCCACTCTAGAGCGGAAAAGCTCCTGGGGAATCACCGATCGCTCCCGGAGAGATGAATGTCCACACACCTGCTGGGTCAGGGGGTAACACAGCAGAAGGAAGGCAGCACGCGCTGGGTTAAGGGCTGTGTGTTTATTCAGACCCTGTAACAATCTGATATACAATATCACAGCACAACCATTTCAACACACAGCATCTGATCGAACACACGGTTCACTGTGTCTTAACAGGCAGGAGCTAAACACCACAGGGGGTGAGGGGGGTTAACCCCACTGCCCCCCGCACTCTCTCCCCATAGCCCTGTATCGATCCCCAAACTAATCCCACTGTCTCCCCATCTCTCTCCCCATAGCCCTGTATCCATCCCCAAACTAATCCCACTGCACTCAGCTCTCCCTCCCCAATGCCCTGTATCGGTCCCCAAACTAATCCCACTGCCCCCCGCTCTCTCTCCCCAATGCCCTGTATCGATCCCCAAACTAATCCCACTGTCCCCCCGCTCTCTCTCCCCATAGCCCTGTATCAATCCCCAAACTAATCCCACTGTCCCCCGCTCTCTCCCTATAGCCCTGTATCAGTCCCCAAACTAATCCCACTGTCCCCCGCTCTCTCCCCATAGCCCTGTATCGATCCCCAAACTAATCCCACTGTCCCCACTCTCTCCCCATAGCCCTGTATCAATCCCCAAACTAATCCCACTGCCCCCCACTCTCTCCCCATAGCCCTGTATCAATCCCCAAACTAATCCCACTGTCCCCGCTCTCTCTCCCCATAGTCCTGTATCGATCTCCAAACTAATCCCACTGTCCCCCCGCTCTCTCCCCATAGCCCTGTATCCATCCCCAAACTAATCCCACTGCCCCCTGCACTCTCTCTCTCTCTCTCTCCCCATAGCCCTGTATCAATCCCCAAACTAATCCCACTGTCCTCCGCTCTCTCTCCCCATAGCCCTGTATCAGTCCCCAAACTAATCCCACTGTCCCCCCGCTCTCTCTCCCCATAGCCCTGTATCAGTCCCCACATTAATCCCACTGCCCCCACTGATCGGGTGAGACTAGCTGAGCTGGGGCTGTTATCTCTGAAGCAGGAACAGTTTGCCCTGGGGTTGTCCTGATGTGAATGAGCAGAGGCACGGCCTGGGGATGTGGGGTGGAATAGACATTCCTCTTCTCAAATAACTACGACCTCTACAAAGTCACCCTCAGCCTCCGACGCTCCAGGGGAAACAGCCCCAGCCTGTTCAGCCTCTCCCTGTAGCTCAGACCCTCCAACCCTGGCAACATCCTTGTAAATCTTTTCTGAACCCTTTCAAGTTTCACAACATCTTCCCGATCGGAAGGAGACCAGAATTACACCCAATATTCCAACAGTGGCCCCTAACCAATGTCCTGTACAGCCGTAACATGACCCTCCCAACTCCTGTACTCAATACTCTGACCAATAAAGGGAAGCATCCCAAACACTGCCTTCACTATCCTATCTACCTGTGACTCCACTTTCAAGGAGCTATGTGTGTGTGTGTCGGTGTCAGTGTGTGTGTGTGTGTGTGTGTGTCGGTGTCAGTGTGTGTGTGGGGGTGTGTCGGTGTCTGTATGGGTGTGTGTCGGTGTCAGTGTGTGTGTGGGGGTGTGTCGGTGTGTGTGGGTGTGTCGGTGTCAGTGGGTGTGTGTGGGTGGGTGTGTCGGGGTGTGGGTGTCTGTGTCGGTGTGTGAGTGTGTGTGTGTGTCGGTGTCAGTGGGTGGGTGTGTCGGGGTGTGGGTGTCTGTGTCGGTGTGTGAGTGTGTGTGTGTTGGGGTGTGGGTGGGTGTGTCGGAGTGTGGGTGTCTGTATCGGTGTGAGTGTGTGTGTGTCGGTGTCGGTGTCAGTGGGTGTGTCGGTGTGTGGGTGGGTGTGTGTCGGTGTCAGTGTGTGGGTGTGCCAGTGTGTGTGTGGGGGGGGGGGTGGGAGGTGTGGAGGGGGAATGCTGGAGACCTGAGCACAGACACAGATGCTGCGATCTGATGGAGGGGGTGGTGGCAGGGGGAGGTGGTGAACAATTCAGACAGGAGGAGGGGGACACTGTCAGAGAGGCTCGCTGACAGGAGATGGGACACTGCAGCTCTCCCGAGAGGAGAGGGGACAGGATCATCCGGGGGGGGGGGGGGGGGGGAGCAGGGAGACTCAGGAACGCAGCACCGAAGCCTTGGGGAGGGAATTCCAAACATTTCCCACGTCAGACAGCATCCGTAAGAAAGGGACCATCACTCTGCGTCCAGATTGGAACCTAAAACAGGGAAACACAGACAGGTACATCACTCCCACCATCGTCAGTAACACAGGGCCCTGGGTGGGGGAGAGGGGTTACTGAGGGACAGTGTGAGGGAGCTGGATTAACATCAGTAGGGATACAGTCAGTAACACAGGGCTCTGGGGGGGAGAGGGGTTACTGAGTGACAGTGTGAGGGAGCTGGATTAACATCAGTAGGGATACAGTCAGTAACAGAGGGCCCTGGGGGGGAGAGGGGTTACTGAGGGACAGTGTGAGGGAGCTGGATTAACATCAGTAGGGATACAGTCAGTAACACATGGCCCTGGGGGGAGAGGGGTTACTGAGTGACAGTGTGAGGGAGCTGGATTAACATCAGTAGGGATACAATCAGTAACACAGGGCCCTGGAGGGGGGGTGAGGGGTTACTGAGTGACAGTGTGAGGGAGCTGGATTAACATCAGTAGGGATACAGTCAGTAACACAGGGCCCTGGAGGGGGGGTGAGGGGTTACTGAGTGACAGTGTGAGGGAGCTGGATTAACATCAGTAGGGATACAGTCAGTAACACAGGGCCCTGGAGGGGGGGTGAGGGGTTACTGAGTGACAGCGTGAGGGAGCTGGATTAACATCAGTAGGGATACAGTCAGTAACACAGGGCCCTGGGGGGGAGAGGGGTTACTGAGTGACAGCGTGAGGGAGCTGGGATTAACATCAGTAGGGATACAGTCAGTAACACAGGGCCCTGGGGGGGAGAGGGGTTACTGAGTGACAGCGTGAGGGAGCTGGGATTAACATCAGTAGGGATACAGTCAGTAACACAGGGCCCTGGGGGGGAGATGGGTTACTGAGGGACAGTGTGAGGGAGCTGGGATTAACATCAGTAGGGATACAGTCAGTAACACAGGGCTCTGGGGAGGGAGAGGGGTTACTGAGGGACAGTGTGAGGGAGCTGGATTAACATCAGTAGGGGTACAGTCAGTAACACAGGGCCCTGGGGGGGAGAGGGGTTACTGAGGGACAGTGTGAGGGAGCTGGATTAACATCAGTAGGGATACAGTCAGTAACACAGGGCCCTGGGGGGGAGAGGGGTTACTGAGGGACAGTGTGAGGGAGCTGGATTAACATCAGTAGGGATACAGTCAGTAACACAGGGCCCTGGGGGGGAGAGGGGTTACTGAGGGACAGTGTGAGGGAGCTGGATTAACATCAGTAGGGATACAGTCAGTAACACAGGGCCCTGGAGGGGGGGTGAGGGGTTACTGAGTGACAGTGTGAGGGAGCTGGATTAACATCAGTAGGGATACAGTCAGTAACACAGGGCCCTGGTGGGGAGTGGGGTTACTGACGGACAGTGTGAGGGAGTTGGATTAACATCAGTAGGGATACAGTCAGTAACACAGGGCCCTGGGGGAGGGAGAGGGGTTACTGAGGGACAGTGTGAGGGAGCTGGATTAACATCAGTAGGGATACAGTCAGTAACACAGGGCTCTGCGGGGGAGAGGGGTTACTGAGGGACAGTGTGAGGGAGCTGGATTAACATCAGTAGGGATACAGTCAGTAACACAGGGCCCTGGGGGGGGGTGGGGGGGGTGTGGGGGGTTACTGAGTGACAGTGTGAGGGAGCTGGATTAACATCATTAGGGATACAGTCAATAACACGGGGCCCTGGCGGGGGAGAGGGGTTACTGAGTGTCAGTGTGAGGGAGCTGGATTAACATCAGTAGGGATACAGTCAGTAACACAGGGCCCTGCGGGGGAGAGGGGTTACTGAGGGACAGTGTGAGGGAGCTGGATTAACATCAGTAGGGATACAGTCAGTAACACAGGGCCCTGGGGGGGAGAGGGGTTACTGAGGGACAGTGTGAGGGAGCTGGATTAACATCAGTAGGGATACAGTCAGTAACACAGGGCCCTGGGGGGGGAGAGGGGTTCCTGAGGGACAGTGTGAGGGAGCTGGATTAACATCAGTAGGGATACAGTCAGTAACACAGGGCCCTGGGGGGGGAGAGGGGTTACTGAGGGACAGTGTGAGGGAGCTGGATTAACATCAGTAGGGATACAGTCAGTTACACAGGGCCCTGGGGGGGAGAGGGGTTACTGAGGGACAGTGTGAGGGAGCTGGATTAACATCAGTAGGGATACAGTCAGTAACACAGGGCCCTGGGGGGGAGAGGGGTTACTGAGGGACAGTGTGAGGGAGCTGGATTAACATCAGTAGGGATACAGTCAGTAACACAGGGCCCTGGGGGGGAGAGGGGTTACTGTGGGACAGTGTGAGGGAGCTGGATTAACATCAGTAGGGATACAGTCAGTAACACAGGGCCCTGGGGGGGAGAGGGGTTACTGAGGGACAGTGTGAGGGAGCTGGATTAACATCAGTAGGGATACAGTCAGTAACACAGGGCCCTGGGGGGGAGAGGGGTTACTGAGGGACAGTGTGAGGGAGCTGGATTAACATCAGTAGGGATACAGTCAGTAACACAGGGCCCTGGGGGGGAGAGGGGTTACTGAGGGACAGTGTGAGGGAGCTGGATTAACATCAGTAGGGATACAGTCAGTAACACAGGGCCCTGGGGTGGAGACGGGTTACTGAGTGACAGTGTGAGGGAGCTGGATTAACATCAGTAGGGATACAGTCAGTAACACAGGGCCCTGGGGGGGAGAGGGGTTACTGAGGGACAGTGTGAGGGAGCTGGATTAACATCAGTAGGGATACAGTCAGTAACACAGGGCACTGGGGGGGAGAGGGGTTACTGAGGGACAGTGTGAGGGAGCTGGATTAACATCAGTAGGGATACAGTCAGTAACACAGGGCCCTGGGTGGGGGGTGTGGGGGGTTACTGAGGGACAGTGTGAGGGAGCTGGATTAACATCAGTAGGGATACAGTCAGTAACACAGGGCCCTGGGGGGGAGAGGGGTTACTGAGGGACAGTGTGAGGGAGCTGGATTACCATCAGTAGGGATACAGTCAGTAACACAGGGCCCTGGGGGGGAGAGGGCTTACTGAGGGACAGTGTGAGGGAGCTGGATTAACATCAGTAGGGATACAGTCAGTAACACAGGGCCCTGGGGGGGAGAGGGGTTACTGAGGAACAGTGTGAGGGAGCTGGATTAACATCAGTAGGGATACAGTCAGTAACACAGGGCCCTGGGGGGGAGAGGGGTTACTGAGGGACAGTGTGAGGGAGCTGGATTAACATCAGTAGGGATACAGTCAGTAACACAGGGCCCTGGGGGGGAGAGGGGTTACTGAGGGACAGTGTGAGGGAGCTGGATTAACATCAGTAGGGATACAGTCAGTAACACAGGGCCCTGGGGGGGAGAGGGGTTACTGAGGGACAGTGTGAGGGAGCTGGATTAACATCAGTAGGGATACAGTCAGTAACACAGGGCCCTGGTGGGGAGTGGGGTTACTGACGGACAGTGTGAGGGAGTTGGATTAACATCAGTAGGGATACAGTCAGTAACACAGGGCCCTGGGGGAGGGAGAGGGGTTACTGAGGGACAGTGTGAGGGAGCTGGATTAACATCAGTAGGGATACAGTCAGTAACACAGGGCTGTGCGGGGGAGAGGGGTTACTGAGGGACAGTGTGAGGGAGCTGGATTAACATCAGTAGGGATACAGTCAGTAACACAGGGCCCTGGGGGGGGGGGGGGGGGGTGTGGGGGGTTACTGAGTGACAGTGTGAGGGAGCTGGATTAACATCATTAGGGATACAGTCAATAACACGGGGCCCTGGCGGGGGAGAGGGGTTACTGAGTGTCAGTGTGAGGGAGCTGGATTAACATCAGTAGGGATACAGTCAGTAACACAGGGCCCTGCGGGGGAGAGGGGTTACTGAGGGACAGTGTGAGGGAGCTGGATTAACATCAGTAGGGATACAGTCAGTAACACAGGGCCCTGGGGGGAGAGGGGTTACTGAGGGACAGTGTGAGGGAGCTGGATTAACATCAGTAGGGATACAGTCAGTAACACAGGGCCCTGGGGGGGAGAGGGGTTCCTGAGGGACAGTGTGAGGGAGCTGGATTAACATCAGTAGGGATACAGTCAGTAACACAGGGCCCTGGGGGGGGAGAGGGGTTACTGAGGGACAGTGTGAGGGAGCTGGATTAACATCAGTAGGGATACAGTCAGTTACACAGGGCTCTGGGGGGGAGAGGGGTTACTGAGGGACAGTGTGAGGGAGCTGGATTAACATCAGTAGGGATACAGTCAGTAACACAGGGCTCTGCGGGGGAGAGGGGTTACTGAGGGACAGTGTGAGGGAGCTGGATTAACATCAGTAGGGATACAGTCAGTAACACAGGGCCCTGGGGGGGAGAGGGGTTACTGAGGGACAGTGTGAGGGAGCTGGATTAACATCAGTAGGGATACAGTCAGTAACACAGGGCCCTGGGGGGGAGAGGGGTTACTGTGGGACAGTGTGAGGGAGCTGGATTAACATCAGTAGGGATACAGTCAGTAACACAGGGCCCTGGGGGGAGAGGGGTTACTGAGGGACAGTGTGAGGGAGCTGGATTAACATCAGTAGGGATACAGTCAGTAACACAGGGCCCTGGGGGGGAGAGGGGTTACTGAGGGACAGTGTGAGGGAGCTGGATTAACATCAGTAGGGATACAGTCAGTAACACAGGGCCCTGGGGGGGAGAGGGGTTACTGAGGGACAGTGTGAGGGAGCTGGATTAACATCAGTAGGGATACAGTCAGTAACACAGGGCCCTGGGGGGGAGAGGGGTTCCTGAGGGACAGTGTGAGGGAGCTGGATTAACATCAGTAGGGATACAGTCAGTAACACAGGGCCCTGGGGGGGGAGAGGGGTTACTGAGGGACAGTGTGAGGGAGCTGGATTAACATCAGTAGGGATACAGTCAGTAACACAGGGCATTGGGGTGGAGACGGGTTACTGAGTGACAGTGTGAGGGAGCTGGATTAACATCAGTAGGGATACAGTCAGTAACACAGGGCCCTGGGGGGGAGAGGGGTTACTGAGGGACAGTGTGAGGGAGCTGGATTAACATCAGTAGGGATACAGTCAGTAACACAGGGCACTGGGGGGGAGAGGGGTTACTGAGGGACAGTGTGAGGGAGCTGGATTAACATCAGTAGGGATACAGTCAGTAACACAGGGCCCTGGGTGGTGGGTGTTGGGGGTTACTGAGGGACACTGTGAGGGAGCTGGATTAACATCAGTAGGGATACAGTCAGTAACACAGGGCCCTGGGGGGGAGAGGGGTTACTGAGGGACAGTGTGAGGGAGCTGGATTACCATCAGTAGGGATACAGTCAGTAACACAGGGCCCTGGGGGGGAGAGGGCTTACTGAGGGACAGTGTGAGGGAGCTGGATTAACATCAGTAGGGATACAGTCAGTAACACAGGGCCCTGGGGGGGAGAGGGGTTACTGAGGAACAGTGTGAGGGAGCTGGATTAACATCAGTAGGGATACAGTCAGTAACACAGGGCCCTGGGGGGGAGAGGGGTTACTGAGGGACAGTGTGAGGGAGCTGGATTAACATCAGTAGGGATACAGTCAGTAACACAGGGCCCTGGGTGGGAGAGGGGTTACTGAGGGACAGTGTGAGGGAGCTGGATTAACATCAGTAGGGATACAGTCAGTAACACAGGGCCCTGTGGGGGGGAGAGGGGTTACTGAGGAACAGTGTGAGGGAGCTGGATTAACATCAGTAGGGATACAGTCAGTAACACAGGGCCCTGGGAAGGAGAGGGGTTACTGAGGGACAGTGTGAGGGAGCTGGATTAACATCAGTAGGGATACAGTCAGTAACACAGGGTCCTGGGGGGGAGAGGGGTTACTGAGGTACCGTGTGAGGGAGCTGAATTAACATCAGTAGGGATACAGTCAGTAACACAGGGCCCTGGGGGGGAGAGGGGTTACTGAGGGACAGTGTGAGGGAGCTGGATTAACATCAGTAGGGATACAGTCAGTAACACAGGGTCCTGGGGGGGAGAGGGGTTACTGAGGGACAGTGTGAGGGAGCTGGATTAACATCAGTAGGGATACAGTCAGTAACACAGGGCCCTGGGAGGGGAGAGGGGTTACTGAGTGATAGTGTGAGTGAGCTGGATTAACATCAGTAGGGATACAGTCAGTAACACAGGGCCCTGGGGGGAGAGGGGTTACTGAGGGACAGTGTGAGGGAGCTGGATTAACATCAGTAGGGATACAGTCAGTAACACAGGGCCCTGGGGGGGAGAGGGGTTACTGAGGGACAGTGTGAGGGAGCTGGATTAACATCAGTAGGGATACAGTCAGTAACACAGGGCCCTGGGGGGAGAGGGGTTACTGAGTGACAGTGTGAGGGAGCTGGATTAACATCAGTAGGGATACAGTCAGTAACACAGGGCACTGGGGGGAAGAGGGGTTACTGAGTGACAGTGTGAGGGAGCTGGATTAACATCAGTAGGGATACAGTCAGTAACACAGGGCCCTGGGAGGGGAGAGGGGTTACTGAGTGATAGTGTGAGGGAGCTGGATTAACATCAGTAGGGATACAGTCAGTAACACAGGGCCCTGGGGGGGAGAGGGGTTACTGAGGGACAGTGTGAGGGTGCTGGATTAACATCAGTAGGGATACAGTCAGTAACACAGGGCCCTGGGGGGGGAGAGGGGTTACTGAGGGACAGTGTTATGGAGCTGGATTAACATCAGTAGGGATACAGTCAGTAACACATGGCCCTGGGCGGGGAGAGGGGTTACTGAGTGACAGTGTGAGGGAGCTGGATTAACATCAGTAGGGATACAGTCAGTAACACAGGGCCCTGGGGGGGAGAGGGGTTACTGAGGGACAGTGTGAGGGAGCTGGATTAACATCAGTAGGGATACAGTCAGTAACACAGGGCCCTGGGGGGGAGAGGGGTTACTGAGTGACAGTGTGAGGGAGCTGGATTAACATCAGTAGGGATACAGTCAGTAACACAGGGCCCTGGGGGGGGAGAGGGGTTACTGAGTGACAGTGCGAGGGAGCTGGATTAACATCAGTAGGGATACAGTCAGTAACACAGGGCTCTGGGGGGGGAGAGGGATTACTGAGGGACAGTGTGAGGGAGGTGGATTAACATCAGTAGGGATACAGTCAGTAACACAGGGCCCTGGGGGGGAGAGCGGTTACTGAGGGACAGTGTGAGGGAGCTGGATTAACATCAGTAGGGATACAGTCAGTAACACAGGGCCCTGGGGGGTAGAGGGGTTACTGAGGGACAGTGTGAGGGAGCTGGATTAACATCAGTAGGGATACAGTCAGTAACACAGGGCCCTGGCGGGGAGAGGGGTTACTGAGGGACAGTGTGAGGGAGCTGGATTAACATCAGTAGGCATACAGTCAGTAACACAGGGCCCTGGGGAGGAGAGGGGTTACTGAGTGACAGTGTGAGGGAGCTGGATTAACATCAGTAGGGATACAGTCAGTAACACAGGGCACTAGGGGGAGAGGGGTTACTGAGGGACAGTGTGAGGGAGCTGGATTAACATCAGTAGGGATACAGTCAGTAACACAGGGCCCTGGGGGGGAGAGGGGTTACTGTGTGACAGTGTGAGGGAGCTGGATTAACATCAGTAGGGATACAGTCAGTAACACAGTGCCCTGGGGGGGAGAGGGGTTACTGAGGGACAGTGTGAGGGAGCTGGATTAACATCAGTAGGGATACAGTCAGTAACACAGGGCCCTGGGGGGGAGAGGGGTTACTGAGGGACAGTGTGAGGGAGCTGGATTAACATCAGTAGGGATACAGTCAGTAACACAGGGCTCTGCGGGGGAGAGGGGTTACTGAGTGACGGTGCGAGGGAGCTGGATTAACATCAGTAGGGATACAGTCAGTAACACAGGGCTCTGCGGGGGAGAGGGGTTACTGAGTGACGGTGCGAGGGAGCTGGATTAACATCAGTACAGATACAGTCAGTAACACAGGGCCCTGGGTGGGGAGAGGGGTTACTGAGGGACAGTGTGAGGGAGCTGGATTAACATCAGTAGGGATACAGTCAGTAACACAGGGCCCTGGGGGGGAGAGGGGTTACTGTGTGACAGTGTGAGGGAGCTGGATTAACATCAGTAGGGATACAGTCAGTAACACAGTGCCCTGGGGGGGAGAGGGGTTACTGAGGGACAGTGTGAGGGAGCTGGATTAACATCAGTAGGGATACAGTCAGTAACACAGGGCCCTGGCGGGGAGAGGGGTTACTGAGGGACAGTGTGAGGGAGCTGGATTAACATCAGTAGGGATACAGTCAGTAACACAGGGCCCTGGGAGGGGAGAGGGGTTACTGAGTGATAGTGTGAGGGAGCTGGATTAACATCAGCAGGGATACAGTCAGTAACACAGGGCACTGGGGGGGGGACAGGGGTTGCTGAGGGACAGTGTGAGGGAGCTGGATTAACATCAGTAGGGATACAGTCAGTAACACAGGGTCCTGGGGGGGAGAGGGGTTACTGAGGTACCGTGTGAGGGAGCTGAATTAACATCAGTAGGGATACAGTCAGTAACACAGGGCCCTGGGGGGGAGAGGGGTTACTGAGGGACAGTGTGAGGGAGCTGGATTAACATCAGTAGGGATACAGTCAGTAACACAGGGCCCTGGGAGGGAGAGGGGTTACTGAGGGACAGTGTGAGGGAGCTGGATTAACATCAGTAGGGATACAGTCAGTAACACAGGGTCCTGGGGGGGAGAGGGGTTACTGAGGGACAGTGTGAGGGAGCTGGATTAACATCAGTAGGGATACAGTCAGTAACACAGGGCCCTGGGAGGGGAGAGGGGTTACTGAGTGATAGTGTGAGGGAGCTGGATTAACATCAGTAGGGATACAGTCAGTAACACAGGGCCCTGTGGGGGGGAGAGGGGTTACTGAGGGACAGTGTGAGGGAGCTGGATTAACGTCAGTAGGGATACAGTCAGTAACACAGGGCCCTGGGGGGGGAGAGGGGTTACTGAGGGACAGTGTGAGGGAGCTGGATTAACATCAGTAGGGATACAGTCAGTAACACAGGGCCCTGGGGGTGGAGAGGGGTTACTGAGTGACAGTGTGAGGGAGCTGGATTAACATCAGTAGGGATACAGTCAGTAACACAGGGCCCTGGGGGGAGAGGGGTTACTGAGGGACAGTGTGAGGGAGCTGGATTAACATCAGTAGGGATACAGTCAGTAACACAGGGTCCTGGGGGGGAGAGGGGTTCCTGAGGGACAGTGTGAGGGAGCTGGATTAACATCAGTAGGGATACAGTCAGTAACGCAGGGCCCTGGGCGGGGAGAGGGGTTACTGAGGGACAGTGTGAGGGAGCTGGATTAACATCAGTAGGGATACAGTCAGTAACACAGGGCATTGGGGTGGAGACGGGTTACTGAGTGACAGTGTGAGGGAGCTGGATTAACATCAGTAGGGATACAGTCAGTAACACAGGGCCCTGGGGGGGAGAGGGGTTACTGAGGGACAGTGTGAGGGAGCTGGATTAACATCAGTAGGGATACAGTCAGTAACACAGGGCCCTGGGTGGGGGGTGTGGGGGGTTACTGAGGGACAGTGTGAGGGAGCTGGATTAACATCAGTAGGGATACAGTCAGTAACACAGGGCCCTGGGGGGGAGAGGGGTTACTGAGGGACAGTGTGAGGGAGCTGGATTAACATCAGTACAGATACAGTCAGTAACACAGGATCCTGGGGGGGAGAGGGGATACTGAGTGACGGTGCGAGGGAGCTGGATTAACATCAGTAGGGATACAGTCAGTAACACAGGGCCCTGGGGGGAGAGGGGTTACTGAGTGACAGTGTGAGGGAGCTGGATTAACATCAGTAGGGATACAGTCAGTAACACAGGGCCCTGGGGGGGAGAGGGGTTACTGAGGGACAGTGTGAGGGAGCTGGATTAACATCAGTAGGGATACAGTCAGTAACACAGGGCCCTGGGGGGGAGAGTGGTTACTGAGGGACAGTGTGAGGGAGCTGGATTAACATCAGTAGGGATACAGTCAGTAACACAGGGCCCTGGTGGGGGAGAGGGGTTACTGAGTGACAGTGTGAGGGAGCTGGATTAACATCAGTAGGGATACAGTCAGTAACACAGGGCACTGTGGGGGGGGGTGAGGGGTTACTGAGGGACAGTGTGAGGGAGCTGGATTAACATCAGTAGGGATACAGTCAGTAACACAGGGCACTGTGGGGGGGGGTGAGGGGTTACTGAGGGACAGTGTGAGGGAGCTGGATTAACATCAGTAGGGATACAGTCAGTAACACAGGGCCCTGGGGAGGGAGAGGGGTTACTGAGGGACAGTGTGAGGGAGCTGGGATTAACATCAGTAGGGATACAGTCAGTAACACAGGGCCCTGGGGGGGGAGAGGGGTTACTGAGGGACAGTGTGAGGGAGCTGGATTAACATCAGTAGGGATACAGTCAGTAACACAGGGCCCTGGGGGGGAGAGGGGTTACTGAGGGACAGTGTGAGGGATCTGGATTAACATCAGTAGGGATACAGTCAATAACACAGGGCCCTGGTGGGGAGAGGGGTTACTGAGGGACAGTGTGAGGGAGCTGGATTAACATCAGTAGGGATACAGTCAGTAACACAGGGCCCTGGGAGGGAGAGGGGTTACTGAGGGACAGTGTGAGGGAGCTGGATTAACATCAGTAGGGATACAGTCAGTAACACAGGGCCCTGGGAGGGAGAGGGGTTACTGAGGGACAGTGTGAGGGAGCTGGATTAACATCAGTAGGGATACAGTCAGTAACACAGGGCCCTGGGGGGGAGAGGGGTTACTGAGGGACAGTGTGAGGGAGCTGGGATTAACATCAGTAGGGATACAGTCAGTAACACAGGGCCCTGGGGGGGAGAGGGGTTACTGAGGGACAGTGTGAGGGAGCTGGATTAACATCAGTAGGGGTACAGTCAGTAACACAGGGCCCTGGGGGGGGAGAGGGGTTACTGAGTGACAGTGTGAGGGAGCTGGATTAACATCAGTAGGGATACAGTCAGTAACACAGGGCTCTGCGGGGGAGAGGGGTTACTGAGTGACAGTGCGAGGGAGCTGCATTAACATCAGTAGGGATACAGTCAGTAACACAGGGCCCTGGGGGGGAGAGGGATTACTGAGTGACAGTGTGAGGGAGCTGGATTAACATCAGTAGGGATACAGTCAGTAACACAGGGCCCTGTGGGGGTGAGAGGGGTTACTGAGGGACAGTGTGAGGGAGCTGGATTAACATCAGTAGGGATACAGTCAGTAACACAGGGCCCTGGGGAGGAGAGGGGTGACTGAGTGACAGTGTGAGGGAGCTGGATTAACATCAGTAGGGATACAGTCAGTAACACAGGGCCATGGGGCGGGGAGAGGGGTTACTGAGGGACAGTGTGAGGGAGCTGGATTAACATCAGTAGGGATACAGTCAGTAACACAGGGCCCTGGGGAGGAGAGCGGTTACTGAGGGACAGTGTGAGGGAGCTGGATTAACATCAGTAGGGATACAGTCAGTAACACAGGGCGCTGGGGGGGAGAGGGGTTACTGAGGGACAGTGTGAGGGAGCTGGATTAACATCAGTAGGGATACAGTGTGTAACACAGGGCCCTGGGGGGGAGAGGGGTTACTGAGGGACAGTGTGAGGGAGCTGGATTAACATCAGTAGGGATACAGTCAGTAACACAGGGCCCTGCGGGGAGAGGGGTTACTGAGGGACAGTGTGAGGGAGCTGGATTAACATCAGTAGGGATACAGTCAGTAACACAGGGCCCTGGGGGGGGAGAGGGGTTACTGAGGGACAGTGTGAGGGAGCTGGATTAACATCAGTAGGGATACAGTCAGTAACACAGGGCCCTGGAGGGGGGGGAGAGGGGTTACTGAGGGACAGTGTGAGGGAGCTGGATTAACATCAGTACGGATACAGTCAGTAACACAGGGCCCTGGGGGGAGAGGGGTTACTGAGGGACAGTGTGAGGGAGCTGGATTAACATCAGTCGGGATACAGTCAGTAACACAGGGCCCTGGGGGGGAGAGGGGTTACTGAGGGACAGTGTGAGGGAGCTGGATTAACATCAGTCGGGATACAGTCAGTAACTCAGGGCCCTGGGGGGGGAGAGGGGTTACTGAGGGACAGTGTGAGGGAGCTGGATTAACATCAGTAGGGATACAGTCAGTAACACAGGGCCCTGGGGTTTTGGGGAGAGGGGTTACTGAGGGACAGTGTGAGGGAGCTGGATTAACATCAGTAGGGATACAGTCAGTAACACAGGGTCCTGGGGGGGAGAGGGGTTACTGAGTGACAGTGTGAGGGAGCTGGATGAACATCAGTCGGGATACAGTCAGTAACACAGGGCCCTGGGGGGGAGAGGGGTTACTGAGGGACAGTGTGAGGGAGCTGGATGAACATCAGTCGGGATACAGTCAGTAACACAGGGCCCTGGGGTTTTGGGGAGAGGGGTTACTGAGGGACAGTGTGTGGGAGCTGGATGAACATCAGTAGGGGTACAGTCAGTAACACAGGGCCCTGGGGGGAGAGGGGTTACTGAGTGACAGTGTGAGGGAGCTGGATTAACATCAGTCGGGATACAGTCAGTAACACAGGGCCCTGGGGTTTTGGGGAGAGGGGTTACTGAGGGACAGTGTGAGGGAGCTGGATTAACATCAGTAGGGATACAGTCAGTAACACAGGGTCCTGGGGGGGAGAGGGGTTACTGAGTGACAGTGTGAGGGAGCTGGATGAACATCAGTCGGGATACAGTCAGTAACACAGGGCCCTGGGGTTTTGGGGAGAGGGGTTACTGAGGGACAGTGTGAGGGAGCTGGATTAACATCAGTCGGGATACAGTCAGTAACACAGGGCCCTGGGGTTTTGGGGAGAGGGGTTACTGAGGGACAGTGTGAGGGAGCTGGATGAACATCAGTAGGGATACAGTCAGTAACACAGGGCCCTGGGGGGGAGAGGGGTTACTGAGGGACAGTGTGAGGGAGCTGGGATGAACATCAGTAGGGGTACAGTCAGTAACACAGGGCCCTGGGGGGAGAGGGGTTACTGAGTGACAGTGTGAGGGAGCTGGATTAACATCAGTCGGGATACAGTCAGTAACACAGGGCCCTGGGGTTTTGGGGAGAGGGGTTACTGAGGGACAGTGTGAGGGAGCTGGATTAACATCAGTCGGGATACAGTCAGTAACACAGGGCCCTGGGGTTTTGGGGAGAGGGGTTACTGAGGGACAGTGTGAGGGAGCTGGATGAACATCAGTAGGGATACAGTCAGTAACACAGGGCCCTGGGGGGGAGAGGGGTTACTGAGGGACAGTGTGAGGGAGCTGGGATGAACATCAGTAGGGGTACAGTCAGTAACACAGGGCCCTGGGGGGGAGAGGGGTTACTGAGGGACAGTGTGAGGGAGCTGGATTAACATCAGTAGGGGTACAGTCAGTAACACAGGGCGCTGGGGGGGGAGAGGGGTTACTGAGGGACAGTGTGAGGGAGCTGGGATGAACATCAGTAGGGGTACAGTCAGTAACACAGGGCCCTGGGGGGGAGAGGGGTTACTGAGGGACAGTGTGAGGGAGCTGGGATGAACATCAGTAGGGGTACAGTCAGTAACACAGGGCCCTGGGGGGGAGAGGGGTTACTGAGGGACAGTGTGAGGGAGCTGGATTAACATCAGTAGGGGTACAGTCAGTAACACAGGGCGCTGGGGGGGAGAGGGGTTACTGAGGGACAGTGTGAGGGAGCTGGATGAACATCAGTAGGGGTACAGTCAGTAACACAGGGCCCTGGGGTTTTGGGGAGAGGGGTTACTGAGGGATGTAATGGTGAATATTGCTGGTGGTATAATTACTCTCTGACTCCCCCTGGCCCTGGTTGGGGGTCTCCTGCATCGACAGCAGAGTGCGGTACGCATGATAGGCATCATAGATTAACACCCCCGTCAGGAGGAACCCGAACACCTGGAACAGAGAGAGAGAGAGAGAGCAACCGATCATTACACTGTACAGGGAGCTTTACTCTGTATCTAACCCCATGCTGTCCCTGTCCCTGGGATGTGGGGGACAGGGTCGAGGGAGCTTTACTTACTGCAGCAGTGGCCAGTCCCCCTTGCCGGCTGTGAGCTGCGGTGGTGCAGGAGACGATGAGGAAGATGACAGCAGAGGCTGCAGACCGGACCAAATCCTGGTGTAATAAAACACAACCGTCAACATCTCAACGCATTTATATATCGCCTAAACATCCCACATTGTCACACTGTCCCTCAGTAACCCCTTTCCCCCCCCAGCGCCCTGTGTTACTGACTGTATCCCTACTGATGTTAATCCAGGTCCCTCACACTGTCACTCAGTAACCCCTCTCCCCCACAGCGCCCTGTGTTACTGACTGTATCTGTACTGATGTTAATCCAGCTCCCTCACACTGTCCCTCAGTAACCCCTCTCCCCCCAGGGCCCTGTGTTACTGACTGTATCCCTACTGATGTTAATCCAGCTCCCTCACACTGTCACTCAGTAACCCCTCTCCCCACCAGGGCCCTGTGTTACTGACTGTATCTGTACTGATGTTAATCCAGCTCCCCCACACTGTCCCTCAGTAACCCCTCTCCCCCCCCAGGACCCTGTGTTACTGACTGTATCCCTACTGATGTTAATCCAGCTCCCTCACACTGTCCCTCAGTAACCCCTCTCCCCTCCCAGGGCCCTGTGTTACTGACTGTATCCCTACTGATGTTAATCCAGCTCCCCCACACTGTCCCTCAGTAACCCCTCTCCCCCCCCAGCGCCCTGTGTTACTGACTGTATCCCTACTGATGTTAATCCAGCTCCCTCACACGGTACCTCAGTAACCCCTCTCACCCCCAGGGCCCTGTGTTACTGACTGTATCCCTACTGATGTTAATCCAGCTCCCTCACACTGTCACACAGTAACCCCTCTCCCCCCAGGGCCCTGTGTTACTGACTGTATCCCTACTGATGTTAATCCAGCTCCCTCACACTGTCCCTCAGTAACCCCTCTCCCCCCCATGGCCCTGTGTTACTGACTGTATCCCTACTGATGTTAATCCAGCTCCCTCACACTGTCCCTCAGTAACCCCTCTCCCCCCCAGGGCCCTGTGTTACTGACTGTATCCCTACTGATGTTAATCCAGCTCCCTCACACTGTCCCTCAGTAACCCCTCTCCCCTCCCCTCAGTGTATCCGGCGTTGTGGATTCCCGGTGGGTGAGTGATCTTACTGCACAGGGCCAGTTGATCTGAGGGATGTGTCCCTCCCTCTTGCTTAGGTTGGCAATGAGAAAGCTGAGGTTCACGATGATCAGGAGGAGGGGAGCTGTCATGAAGGGGGAGGCCGAGACCGTGTACGATATGAACATCAGAAGGAGCAGCGCCTAGGAGAGAGATTCCCGTCAGACAGTTCCTGCCAGATTCCCGAGTGGATCACCCACTGACTATCCCCTCACCCGGTCGACGCGTCCCTTTGAGAGCACCCTGAGAGCCCCCATAGTTCATCACCGTCCGATCACCGACGCCCTCACCCACCTGATCCCGGACGGATCCCCGACTCACTGAGGGTGGAGAGACATCCTTTCCCGACCGGATCCCCGACTCACTGAGGACGGGGCGATGCCAGATCCCGGGCGGATCCCCGACTCACTGAGGACGGGGCAACGCCAGATCCCGGGCGGATCCCCGACTCACTGAGGACGGGGCGATGCCCGATCCCGGACGGATCCCCGACTCACTGAGGACGGGGCGATGCCAGATCCCGGGCGCATCCCCGACTCACTGAGGACGGGGCGATGCCAGATCCCGGGCGGATCCCCGACTCACTGAGGACAGGGCAACGCCAGATCCCGGGCGGATCCCCGACTCACTGAGGATGGGGCGATGCCCGATCCCGGACGGATCCCCGACTCACTGAGGACGGAGCGACGCCAGATCCCGGGCGCATCCCCGACTCACTGAGGACGGGGCAACGCCCGATCCCGGACGGATCCCCGACTCACTGAGGACGGAGCAACGCCAGATCCCGGGCGCATCCCCGACTCACTGAGGACGCGGCGATGCCAGATCCCGGCCGGATGGTCCGCCCTTCGGCAGCGCGTCACCGGAGATCACCGCCGGCTGGTCCCTCCCGGGTGGATCACCGTTTGACCAGTGACTGATCCCCCGAGGGGCGTCGTGCAGCGACACGGACCGATCCCACAGATTCCGGGTGGGATCTGTCCACTGGTGGGAATAGGGGGAGCAGTGACCCGGAAGCAGAGATCCGGGGGAGGGGAGGGGAGTGGGGGGGACGTCCTACTCCACTCAACGTGACTCCTTCCCCCGACCCCAGGCCTGTCCCCACCGAACCCCTCTCCCACTGACCCCAGTCCCCCTCCCCCTGACCCCAGGCCACTCTCCCCCTGCCCCCAGTCCCCTCTCCCTCTCCCTGACCCCAGACCCCTCCCTCGGTTGCCCTACCATCTCCAAGGCCTGGAGGGTCCCTCGACACGTCTTCAGCAAATCCCGGAGGGTGGCCAGGTCGAGGGAGGATCCGGAGGGATCCACGGGATTAACAGGATCACCCGGCATCAGGAGGGACCTGGAGGGAGAGAGGGAGGGGAGTCAGACCGGGACCCTCCGACAGTGCCTGCTCCCTCTGCACTGACCCTCCGACAGTGCGGCACTCCCTCAGCACTGACCCTCCGACAGTGCCCACTCCCTCAGCACTGACCCTCCGACAGTGCGGCACTCCCTCAGCACTGACCCTCCGACAGTGCCCGCTCCCTCAGCACTGACCCTCCGACAGTGCCCGCTCCCTCAGCGCTGACCCTCCGACAGGGCCCACTCCCTCAGCACTGACCCTCCGACAGTGCGGCACTCCCTCAGCACTGACCCTCCGACAGTGCGGCACTCCCTCAGCACTGACCCTCCGACAGTGCGGCGCTCCCTCAGCACTGACCCTCCGACAGTGCCCACTCCCTCAGCACTGACCCTCCGACAGTGAGGCACTCCCTCAGCACTGACCCTCCGACAGTGCCCACTCCCTCAGCACTGACCCTCCGACAGTGCGGCACTCCCTCAGCACTGACCCTCCGACAGTGAGGCACTCCCTCAGCACTGACCCTCTGACAGGGCCCACTCCCTCAGCACTGACCCTCCGACAGTGCGGCACTCCCTCAGCACTGACCCTCTGACAGTGCCCACTCCCTCAGCACTGACCCTCCGACAGTGAGGCACTCCCTCAGCACTGACCCTCCGACAGTGCCCACTCCCTCTGACAGTGCCCACTCCCTCAGCACTGACCCTCCAACAGTGCCCACTCCCTCAGCACTGACCCTCCGACAGTGCGGCACTCCCTCAGCACTGACCCTCCGACAGTGCGGCACTCCCTCAGCACTGACCCTCTGACAGGGCCCACTCCCTCAGCACTGACCCTCCGACAGTGCGGCACTCCCTCAGCACTGACCCTCTGACAGTGCCCACTCCCTCAGCACTGACCCTCCGACAGTGAGGCACTCCCTCAGCACTGACCCTCCGACAGTGCCCACTCCCTCTGACAGTGCCCACTCCCTCAGCACTGACCCTCCAACAGTGCCCACTCTCTCAGCACTGACCCTCCGACAGTGCGGTGCTCCCTCAGCACTGACCCTCCGACAGTGCCCACTCCCTCAGCGCTGACCCTCCGACAGTGCGGTGCTCCCTCAGCACTGACCCTCCGACAGTGCCCACTCCCTCAGTGCTGACCCTCCGACAGTTCGGCACTCCCTCAGTACTGACCCTCCGACAGGGCCTGCTCCCTCAGCACTGACCCTCCGACAGTGCCCACTCCCTCAGCACTGACCCTCCGACAGTGCGGCACTCCCTCAGCACTGACCCTCCGACAGTGCCCACTCCCTCAGCACTGACCCTCCAACAGTGTTGACTACCTCAGCGCTGACCCTCTGACACTGCCCACTCCCTCAGCACTGACCCTCCGACAGTGCGGCACTCCCTCAGCACTGACCCTCCGACAGGGCCCACTCCCTCAGCACTGACCCTCCGACAGTGCCCGCTCCCTCAGCACTGACCCTCCGACAGTGCGGCCCTCCCTCAGCACTGACCCTCCGACAGGGCCTGCTCCCTCAGCACTGACCCTCCGACAGTGCCCACTCCCTCAGCACTGACCCTCCGACAGTGCGGCACTCCCTCAGCACTGACCCTCCGACAGTGCCCACTCCCTCAGCACTGACCCTCCAACAGTGTTGACTACCTCAGCGCTGACCCTCTGACACTGCCCACTCCCTCAGCACTGACCCTCCGACAGTGCGGCACTCCCTCTGCACTGACCCTCCGACAGGGCCCACTCCCTCAGCACTGACCCTCCGACAGTGCCCGCTCCCTCAGCACTGACCCTCCGACAGTGCGGCACTCCCTCAGCACTGACCCTCCGACAGGGCCCACTCCCTCAGCACTGACCCTCTGACAGTGCCCACTCCCTCAGCACTGACCCTCGGATAGTGCGGCACTCCCTCATCACTGACCCTCCGTCAGTGCGGCGCTCCCTCAGCACTGACCCGCCGACAGTGCCCACTCCCTCAGCGCTGACCCTCCGACTGTGCCCGCTCCCTCAGCGCTGACCCTCCGACAGTGCCCGCTCCCTCAGCGCTGACCCTCCGACAGGGCCCGCTCCCTCAGCGCTGACCCTCCGACAGGGCCCGCTCCCTCAGCGCTGACCCTCCGACAGTGCCCACTCCCTCAGCACTGACCCTCTGGCCGTGCGGCGCTCGCTGGGTGTGAGCCTGGCTGCTGGGCCCTGCTGTGTGGTGGTGGGTGGTTCCTGCTGGGAACACAGACAGCATTGAGAGAGCGGGAGAGGCCGCAGCCTTCACAAAGGGCTCATTCACAATCCCCACCCCACAGCCGGCACGAGGTTCTCAGAGCTGGTCCCACATGGCTTCCATCCCCCCCCCCCCCCTCCCCCTCCACCTCGCTTACTGTGTGTGTCCCGAAACGCAGCCTCTGCCACCTCTGAGATGGAGTGTGTCTGTGTCTGTATCTGTGTGCAGGCGCACGTGTCGCTGTGTGGACATGTGCGAGCACGTGCCTGCGCGTCTGTGCGCGCTCGCATGTTGGTGCGCGTCTCGGTGTGCCCGTACGTGTGTGTTTGTGCGCATGCACGTCATTGTGCGTGTCTGTGCGCGTTTGTGCACGTGCGTCTCTGGGCATGCGCGTGTCTGTGTGGGAATGTCTGTGCACGAGTGTCTGTGTGCATGCGTGTGTGCCCATGTTTGCGTCTGTGTATGCATGTCTTTCTTTGCATGCGTGACTGTGCGTCTGTGTCTCTGTGCATGTTTGTGTGTCTGCATGTCTCTGCGTCCACGCCTGTCTGTGTGCATGCGCGTCAGTGTGTGCGTGTCTGTGCGTGTGCACGCATGTGTCTGTGCAGGTCTGTGTGCATGCGTGTGCGCGCATGTGTGTACCTGTGCGCGTGCGTCTGTGTCACACGCGTGTCTGTGTGCACATGACTGTGCGTGAGTCTGTGTGCGCACCTCTGCATGCTCACGTCGCTCTACGCGCGCGAGTGCATGGCTGTGTGCCCGTGCGTGTGCGTTCGTGAGTGTGTGTTAGTGATTGCATGGATGAGAGAGAGAGAGATTCCCGGCTAGGTAGGGAGACACAGAGAGAGAGAGAGAGACACACGCAGAGAGAGAGAGAGAGACACACGCAGAGAGAGAGAGAGAGAGAGAGACAGACAGAGAGAGAGACAGACAGAGAGAGCGAGCGAGTGAGTGTGTGCTGGGGGGTGGATACGTGAGAGAGAGTGTGTTGGGAGGGGGAGAGACCCTCTCACACCAGCCCCTCGCTGGCGACCAGACACTGACACAGACTCAGACTCGAATCGAAAACGTTTTATTGACCCAGAGCAGATCTCAACACCCTGCAGGTCAGGGCAACGTCAATCCATCGCTCCGCAGGGACTCAGACGTGGGAGGGGGGGGGGGGGGGGGTGTGAGAGAGGGAGGGGAGAGGGCAGGGGAGAGGAGAGGGAGGGAGGGAGAGAGGGGAGAGGAGAGGGAGGGAGGGGAGAGGAGGGTGAGGAGACAGTCGAGGAGGTGTTCCACTGGCGGTTCCTGGGGTCACTCCCATTTCACAGTCTCCTTCGGAACGCTGTCAGGAGAGGACAGAAAGATCCGTCAGGATAGGGAGTCGGGAACTGTGCACGGTGCTCCGAGTGTGGGTCTGACCCAGGGGGATAGGGAGACGGGAACTGTGCACGGTGCTCCGAGTGTGGGTCTGACCCAGGGACAGGGAGACGGGAACTGTGCACGGTGCTCCGAGTGTGGGTCTGACCGAGGGATAGGGAGACGGGAACTGTGCACGGTGCTCCGAGTGTGGGTCTGACCCAGGGATAGGGAGACGGGAACTGTGCACGGTGCTCCGAGTGTGGGCCTGACCCAGGGATAGGGAGACGGGAACTGTGCACGGTGCTCCGAGTGTGGGCCTGACCCAGGGGGATAGGGAGACGGGAACTGTGCACGGTGCTCCGAGTGTGGGTCTGACCCAGGGGGATAGGGAGACGGGAACTGTGCACGGTGCTCCGAGTGTGGGTCTGACCCAGGGATAGGGAGACGGGAACTGTGCACGGTGCTCCGAGTGTGGGTCTGACCCGGGGATAGGGAGACGGGAACTGTGCACGGTGCTCCGAGTGTGGGTCTGACCCAGGGGGATGGGGAGACGGGAACTGTGCACGGTGCTCCGAGTGTGGGTCTGACCCAGACAGAGGGAGACGGGAACTGTGCACGGCGCTCCGAGTGTGGGCCTGACCCAGGGGGATAGGGAGACTGGAACTGTGCACGGTGCTCCGAGTGTGGGTCTGACCCAGGGATAGGGAGACGGGAACTGTGCACGGTGCTCCGAGTGTGGGTCTGACCCAGGGATGGGGAGACGGGAACTGTGCACGGTGCTCCGAGTGTGGGTCTGACCCAGGGACAGGGAGACGGGAACTGTGCACGGTGCTCCGAGTGTGGGTCTGACCCAGGGGATAGGGAGACGGGAACTGTGCACGGTGCTCCGAGTGTGGGTCTGACCCAGGGGGATAGGGAGACGGGAACTGTGCACGGTGCTCCGAGTGTGGGTCTGACCCAGGGGATAGGGAGACGGGAACTGTGCACGGTGCTCCGAGTGTGGGTCTGACCCAGGGATGGGGAGACGGGAACTGTGCACGGTGCTCCGAGTGTGGGTCTGACCCAGGGATAGGGAGACGGGAACTGTGCACGGCGCTCCGAGTGTGGGTCTGACCCAGGGAGATAGGGAGACGGGAACTGTGCACGGTGCTCCGAGTGTGGGTCTGACCCAGGGGGATAGGGAGACGGGAACTGTGCACGGTGCTCCGAGTGTGGGTCTGACCCAGGGGGATAGGGAGACGGGAACTGTGCACGGTGCTCCGAGTGTGGGTCTGACCCAGAGATAGGGAGACGGGAACTGTGCACGGTGCTCCGAGTGTGGGTCTGACCCAGGGATGGGGAGACGGGAACTGTGCACGGTGCTCCGAGTGTGGGTCTGACCCAGGGATGGGGAGACGGGAACTGTGCACGGTGCTCCGAGTGTGGGTCTGACCCAGGGGGATAGGGAGACGGGAACTGTGCACGGTGCTCCGAGTGTGGGTCTGACCGAGGGGGATAGGGAGACGGGAACTGTGCACGGCGCTCCGAGTGTGGGTCTGACCCAGGGATAGGGAGACGGGAACTGTGCACGGTGCTCCGAGTGTGGGTCTGACCCAGGGGGATAGGGAGACGGGAACTGTGCACGGTGCTCCGAGTGTGGGTCTGACCCAGGGGGATAGGGAGACGGGAACTGTGCACGGCGCTCCGAGTGTGGGTCTGACCCAGGGATAGGGAGACGGGAACGTGCACGGTGCTCCGAGTGTGGGTCTGACCCAGGGATAGGGAGACGGGAACTGTGCACGGTGCTCCGAGTGTGGGTCTGACCCAGGGAGATAGGGAGACGGGAACTGTGCACGTGCTCCGAGTGTGGGTCTGACCCAGGGATGGGGAGACGGGAACTGTGCACGGTGCTCCGAGTGTGGGTCTGACCCAGGGAGATAGGGAGACGGGAACTGTGCACGGTGCTCCGAGTGTGGGTCTGACCCAGGGAGATAGGGAGACGGGAACTGTGCACGGTGCTCCGAGTGTGGGTCTGACCCAGGGGGATAGGGAGACGGGAACTGTGCACGGTGCTCCGAGTGTGGGTCTGACCCAGGGATAGGGAGACGGGAACTGTGCACGGTGCTCCGAGTGTGGGTCTGACCGAGGGGGATAGGGAGACGGGAACTGTGCACGGTGCTCCGAGTGTGGGTCTGACCCGGGGATAGGGAGACGGGAACTGTGCACGGTGCTCCGAGTGTGGGTCTGACCCAGGGATGGGGAGACGGGAACTGTGCACGGTGCTCCGAGTGTGGGTCTGACCCAGGGGATAGGGAGACGGGAACTGTGCACGGTGCTCCGAGTGTGGGTCTGACCCAGGGATAGGGAGACGGGAACTGTGCACGGTGCTCCGAGTGTGGGTCTGACCCAGGGATAGGGAGACGGGAACTGTGCACGGTGCTCCGAGTGTGGGTCTGACCCAGGGGGACAGGGAGACGGGAACTGTGCACGGTGCTCCGAGTGTGGGTCTGACCCAGGGGGATAGGGAGACGGGAACTGTGCACGGTGCTCCGAGTGTGGGTCTGACCCAGGGAGATAGGGAGACGGGAACTGTGCACGGTGCTCCGAGTGTGGGTCTGACCCAGGGATAGGGAGACGGGAACTGTGCACGGTGCTCCGAGTGTGGGTCTGACCCAGGGATAGGGAGACGGGAACTGTGCACGGTGCTCCGAGTGTGGGTCTGACCCAGGGGGATAGGGAGACGGGAACTGTGCACGGTGCTCCGAGTGTGGGTCTGACCCAGGGAGAGAGATGTACTGACCTTTGCCCTTGTGTTTCCGGACAGTTTTCCTCTTCTTTGGCCTTGGTGCGGATTTCTGGAAGAGATTCAGGAGAGATTCAAATTCCCAGGGAGCGCCGCACTGTCGGAGGGTCGGTGCTGAGGGAGCGCCGCACTGTCGGAGGGTCGGCGCTGAGGGAGCGCCGCACTGTCGGAGGGTCGGCGCTGAGGGAGCGCCGCACTGTCGGAGGGTCGGCGCTGAGGGAGCGCCGCACTGTCGGAGGGTCGGCGCTGAGGGAGCGCCGCACTGTCGGAGGGTCGGCGCTGAGGGAGCGCCGCACTGTCGGAGGGTCAGCGCTGAGGGAGCGCCGCACTGTCGGAGGGTCAGCGCTGAGGGAGTGGGCACTGTCGGAGGGTCGGCGCTGAGGGAGTGGGCACTGTCGGAGGGTCAGTGCTGAGGGAGCGCCGCACTGTCGGAGGGTCAGTGCTGAGGGAGTGGGCACTGTCGGAGGGTCAGTGCTGAGGGAGGGCCGCACTGTCGGAGGGTCAGTGCTGAGGGAGTGGGCACCGTGGGAGGGTACACTCAGACAGGGACGGGGGTAGTGAGGGAGGGAGAGTGAGCCGATGAGGGTACTCACCGAGTTCCCAGCCCCTCCGGTCAGGACGGAGATGTTCCCGAAATGGGTGAGGGATCCGAGCTGGGAGGTCATCGCCAGGGATCGCCTCCCCTTGTCCCTCCGCGTCTTCGACACATTCAACCGGATCATCATGGATTCCTCATACTGCAGCCTGTCCCGGGGGGAGGTGGGGAGGGGGAGAGAGAGCGCGAGAGAGAGAGGGGGGAGAGAGAGAGAGAGGGGGAAGAGAGAGAGAGAGAGAGAGAGAGAGAGGGGGGAAGAGAGAGAGAGAGAGAGAGAGAGAGAGAGACTGTG